>NC_134860.1:38058546-38178546 GCF_049852395.1 Peromyscus maniculatus bairdii | reverse complement strand
TAATTCCTGCATCCGTAGATAGTTGAAAAATAACAAAAGAAGAACACTTCATGACGTGAAAATTACCGAAAATTCAATTTTAGTGTCCACAAATAAAGTCCATTCTTTTCCTCATTAAGGATATAATGCCAAAAATTTTACTCATAATATTTTAGATTTTTTAAAGTAAAATTATGTGGAATTTTTTAATCTTATTAATTCTCAATGTGACATCATTGATTTTATTGTTTGAACTACACATTTTTACAAAATATTTACTTTCTGGATCTTTACACCAAGTGTGTGTGCTGACATCAAATCTATATCATCTCATAGTACCTCTTACAGTTTTTGCACCATATAAGGAAGAACTAATTTAAAGGGTAGCAAATAGACCTTTTTTAAAAAATTTATTTATTTTTATTTCACGTACACTGGTGTTTTGCCATGGGTGTTGGGTCTCAGGAACTGGAGTTACAGACAGTTGTGAGCTGCCATGTGGGTGCTGGGAATTGAACCTGGGTCCTCTGGAAGAGCAGTCAGTGCTCTTAACCACTAAGCCATCTCTCCAGCCCTGCAAATAGGCCTTTATAAATAAGGAAATGAGAATTTTTAAAATAGGAAATATACTACCTAGTACATTGCACATGGTGAGGTGCAGTGTTATCTTGTGGAGGATTTATTTCAGAAAAGCATGCATATGTGTACTGGGTTGGCCATCATGTCAACAACAAAGTAACTTGTAGTCTGAGGAAGTACAGTGTTCCACTGTAATCTCTGTTAGAGCGAAGGGGCCTGTCTTATGCTTTTTTTTCTTTTACTTTGGTAATGTCTCTGGAACAAAACTCTCTGTCTCTGTCTCTCTGTCTCTGTCTGTCTGTCTGTCTGTCTGTCTGTCTGTCTGTCTGTCTCTCTCTCTCTCTCTCTCTCTGTGTGTGTGTGTGTGTAGGCCAGAGGTTGACCTCAGCTGTCTTCCCCTATCAGATCACTCTCCACTTTATTTTTTGAGACAGTATCTCTCACCGAATCTCACACTCACTATTTCAGCTGGACTGGCTAGTCAGCAACACCCCACCCCGCATATCTGCCTGGTATGTCCCCCAAACACTGGGATTACAGACGTGCTGCTGTATCTGTTTGTATTTCTTATGTGAGTGCTGAGGACCCAAATCCAGCCCTCTTGCGTATGCAGCAAGCATTTTACCCCATGAGCTGTCTCCCCAGGCCTAAAAATAAGTTTGTATAGGGATCTGAAGCAGAGAATGAAATAGCAAAATTACTGACCATTTGAACCAGTGTGAGATAAACTCTGAACATACCTTCATATATTCAACTCAGTGCAAATAGTTACCTGAAATAAGGATCCATATATCCATATATGTGTGCATGCGTGCACATACACACACACACACACACACACACACACACACAGATGCATACATAGAGATACATATAGAGAAACACATATACACATACACACAGACACATACACACACACAGACACACACACACAGACACACACACATACACAGATACACACACACACACACACACACACACACACACACACACACACACACACACACACACAGTGGACATATAAACTGGTTGATCCATTGGAGAAGCTCTCATCCAGGAAGCCGAGCTTGAATCCCTTCTAAAGGAGGGACAGGACAGGCTCTGAGTGGGGTGGGGGTGCACAGGAGATGCCCTCTGGACTTGGGGTCTGAGGTTCCCTTGCTGCTCTGCCCAGATCTCCTGGGAAACTTGGATCCTTCCTCTGCCAAGATCCTTCCACCCAGGGGAGATGGGAATGACGGCAGTGATGATCACACCTGTGCTGTCACACCCGGGGGAGGGAGGGAATGCAGGTGGGATGTCTTTCCATCCCACACAAAGGTGAGGCACTTAGTACGTCAGGGAAATGTTTGCCATAGGATCCTAGAGCGGGTCAGGGACGTGCACTGCCCAGTGCCACATGGGGAGGTCAAGCCCCCCCGTGCTTGAACTAGAGAGTCCCCGAAGTACAAGGTGAAATGCAAACACAGACTTTGAAACACGGGTGGTAGAAGGTTAGTCGTGCCTTTGTGCACATGCGCACTCACACAGCCATTGTGAGGCCAAGGCTCTGGTTACATGAGGATGGCAGCTTCCAGAAGAGGCCTTTGACTCTGACATAGAAGGGAAGGCTTGCCTGCCTAGTTGTGACGGTGACTGCCGTGCGGGGAGGCCCTGTGGATGAAAGGTCCCCCTGGAGTGAGTGACTCCCCCAAGCTAATTGGTGCATTACTCTCTGTGATGGGCCTGATGGTGCCGAGCTAACCAAATGAAAAAAAATCAAATGAGGAATGGAACCCGGGAGCCTAAAAAGTTAGTAAATTTTGACATCAGAAATAAAATCAAATTCCAACACTGCTTTTCCGCAGTGACAGGCAAATCTGTCCACGTCAGAGCAGCGGCCTGTGGTGGGTGGTGTCGCGTGCCTTTCCTTCCCCTTCCTCTTTTTCCTTTTGCAAAATCAGCATTAGGCTATTTGGAGGACAGGCGAGAACCATTATGTTAAATTGCGCTACCTACAACTTAAGCTTCTGTCTTTGCTAAAGCTGCCAGTTTTTATAAACAACAGAAGACAGAAAGGGTTTACTAAGAATAATGTTGAAGCCCAAAAGAATCCTACAGCCTATAAATCTTAATAGAGGTTCTGAGATTCCAGCAAGCTGGATGTGTCTCTTTTACCCGGGCTCACTCTATCTTGGCTCCCCCGTGATGACTCCAATTTTCTCGAAGCACCAGCACGCTGCCTTGAATTTACTTGTGGCACTATTTGCCTACAAACAGGAATACATGCATATAACCTATGCAAATCAATAAAAACATGTCAAGACCCCTTAGCTCGCACCACTCTCCTAAAATGCAATTTATCTCACTGCAAATGAGAGTAGGGGACTCGGTAGCAAATCGTGCTTGATCATTTAACTAGCACCTGTTGTCACTGCCTTTGAAAACTGCATTTTTCATTTGACATACAGTAAATTGCATTTTCATATATATTGAATGGAAAGGGGAGTTGGGATGTACATATGCGGCCCTTTATGCATTTTATGAACAATGGATGTTTTAGAGCCATGGATGGAAGGGGTCATGTCAAAAACCCTGCCGATCTGTTTATTCCTTCCTCCTTGGTTGTGAACGTGCCGTACTTTTCTTCTGGCTGGGTGTTGAAGTGTGCCAACGCTGAAAGTATAATTATAACATTCATGTTAGGTGAAGGACAATTACTATAATTTTTGTATAAAATTGAATATAACTTAAACGTGTAAACGTGAAATATTATTTTTGAAAAAAAGTTTCTCGGGGAAAACTGCTTTTTATAAATTACATTTTTTCTGTCAATCCCTTTGTTGGCTTAAATTATGAGTCACTTTTTTTTAATGCAATATTTTGTTTGCAGATGGGTGGCTGGTGCACAAGTTAACAACACTTAGGCTTATCAGCAACAGTGGTTTCCACATTCGTGAGCATGGCTTGGCAGTATTATTTGACATCTGGAACAAGCTATATTATACCAGCCATATCAAGTATGTCTGAATGGATCATTTAACTGGCATTTGTTTCAAAAACTCCCACTCTTCAGCTCTTGCCTGGCTGTCATGATACGCCAGCAACACATCTTACGTTCCTCTGGCTTCCCTGTTCCTCTTATACCTTTGACGGTTTCAGGCTCGATCCCTTCTTCTGCTGGGCAGTTTGTAACAGCAGCCGTGAGGCCGTCTTCTTACCTCTCATTTGTGGAGATGACCAGGGCCCAGACAGCTACAGGGCTCGGACCTGTGACCATTTCAGTTTGGGAAGTAGTTCTTCAGGTGTGCTTGGGGCCTTACCTCTCATTTGAGTTCCTGACCGCGGGCCTCTTGATACACCTCCATTTGGTGTGGCCGGGGTCCCTGTGTCACAGGTAGAGATGATCCCTTGACTCTCGTGTAGCCTGGACACAAAGGGAGAGAAATAAGGATGAGCCCCTGCTTTGCATCCTTAAATGAAAGAACTGCACTGGGGCAGAGAAGGAAGAAGGAAAAGGAGAAACAGAAATAGCAGAATGTTAAAGCGTCATCTCTCTCCCCTTTTCCTGTCGCCCTCTTTCTCTGGGGTCCAACCATGTCACTCAGGCTGGCTTCAAACTTGGCATCCTCCTGCCTCTACCTCCCAATGAAAGTATCTCTTACGAGATCTAGTTACTTACTCCTCTCCACTTGGGGGCCCAGCGCTGTAATTTCTATTGATTTACTTTCTTTTAGTCTTATGCTCCGACTCTTCGGTATCTCTGAGGGTCCTAAGGCCTCCACGGGACAGGCTGGGCAAGGCTGTCTGTGTGAGAAGGAAGTCACTCGCTTCAGCGGAAGTGCCGCCATGTTTGTTGTTTCTGTTTATCGGCTTTGGTTGGGCGCTTCTCAAACGTGAACAATATGAACGGCCCCCATCCGGCTGACTAAGTTCATTCCCAGCATCCAAAACAGAGAGGAAGAAGAAATTAGAAAACAAAAGGACTCTGAAAAAGAAAGGGTCAAATAGTAAGAGTCATAGGCTCATCTTCGGTTTCATTGCATTTGACAGATGCTTTTTCTCAGTATAAACAACCCAGAGGTGGGAGCCAGATGCTAAAGACAGCCCGAGGCTCTGCAGCAATGTTAGTCCAGTCACAGTGTTGCAAAAGAAAGGAGCCTTTCCCTTCTTATTTTTTCTTTTTTATTTATTCTTCTCTCATACAATACATCTAGACCACGTCCCCATCCCTGTCCCCATTCATCCCAGTCCCCTTTCCCCATCTCCCCAAGATCTGCCGTTCCTCAGTTCCCCTAAGGGAAAAAGCACAGGTCTCAGGGATCTCAACGGAACAGGGCATAACAAGAAGACCTAACCTAATACCTATACCTAACCTAATCGTCACCAGAGAGGCCTCCTCTGGCAGCTTATAGGACTAGATGCAGACACCCACACCCTTACCTTCCTAACAGCTGTGTTTGGTTGGCAATGAGGCCGTTCATTCCCTCAGTCTTTTATTCATTTAACGGGACTCTTGGGCATATGCTGCCCTATGCAGCTGTGCAGTGAAAGCCTAGGCACACAGAGAACCACAAAAGACAGACATATAGCCACAACACCCTGGGCAGGATCCACCAGCAAGCATAAAACACACAGAGATAACTGAGCAAAGGAAGCAGGCGGCTGGCACACTTAAAACCATAAACGATTGCAGTGAGAAATTAAAGATGAAAAGAAATAGAATCTTTGTATATGAACTGGAAGATTTAATAATGGGAAACTATTCCTGTTACCCAAGCAGTCTACAGATGGAATGTAATCCTAATCAAAATCCCAATTATTTTTTGCAGAAATAGGAAAAAAAAATCCTAAAATTTATATGGTGTGTTAAATGACCTTTGAATGGCTAAAGCAATATTTAAACGAGGCTACAGCTGAAGGATGTCCCCTCCCTGATTTCAAAATAAAGCAAGAGTTAGTGAGATGGTGGGGTATTGTCCTCAGGACCTGTGGAGCCCAGCCGAGCCAAGAAATCAGCCTTGCGTAGGTGGTCAGATGATTCTGTGCAAGAGAGAGCTACAGCCAGATCGTGTGGGCAGGGATGGTTTGCTTATGGATGGTGTTGGCCAAACTGGCTAGCCATATGGCAAAGAGAGGCTGGACCCTGCTTTACACCATACACAACAATTAATTAAAAACTAACCAAAGACTCAAGATTAGGGGAAAAACAAACAAACAAACAAACATAAGCTATACAAATCCTAGAAGGGATCCCAGGAGAGAAGCTTCGGTGTGGCTGATCTGGTGACAGGATGCTTGCCTGTGACACCAGAAGTTAGGAAGCAGAACCAGCTGTATATCTGAGACTTCAGCGTGTTGAAGAACAGAGTCAACAGTGTGAAAAAGGCAGCTTATGTCCTGGAAAGAAATAGCTGTGGATAATAGAAAATCTATGCGAAGTATGTAGTGTGTGTGTGTGTGTGTGTGTGTGTGTGTGTTATATGCATGTGTGTACATGTGTGTATGCATGTAAGCACCCACACATGGAGGTCAGAGGTCAACATTAGGTATCTATCTTCCATCTCTCTCCACCTTACTTTTAGAGATGAGATTTCTCACTCAAACTCAAACTTACTTTTGGGCTAGACTGGCTGGCTAATGAGGCTCTGAGATGCACCTGTCTCCTCCTCCCAGCCCTGGCCTTACAGATAGATGCACACTGACATGTCTGACTTTGTGTGGTTGCTGGGGATCTGAACTCACATCTTCATACTTACAGAGCAGGTGGTTATTCAGCAATCCATGTTCCCAGCTGTTTTTTTTAAATCATGCCATTTTAGTTGTTGAGTGCAGGTCAGTCCAAGTTTAATCATGTTATAGATGTAACCAATGTGTTTATTTCTATTTATACTTAACATATTTAAATGTATTAACATATTTAATAAAAATACGCATGACAAACTATTTTTAATTATTTTATTTGTGAGATTAAACTCAGGATGCACAGGAACCCCTGCAACAAAATTGACTCAAGTTAAAAAAGTGGGCAAAGGGCTTGAAGAGACATTTTTCCAAAGAAGATACAGAGGTATCTAATAGGCATATTAAAATTCCTCACTGTCACTAACCATTAGACAAACAGAAATTCTAACCATGGGCTGTCACTTTGTATGCAATAGCATGGCTCATTAGGATACACACTATCATGGAAGCAATAATAACCATGTTAGTGAGAATATGGAGACACAGGAATGCTTGTGCTAAGAAGATCAACTGTAGAAAGGTAATTCCTCAGAGATGAAAGAACTACCATGTGGTGACCCTCACCTGGTGTCTTTGAACTTTTTTTTGAGAGTGTAATATAATTACATTATTTCCCCCTTTCCTTTCCTCCCTCCAAAGCCTCCCATATACTTCTTCTTGCTCTGTTTCAAATTGATGGCCTTTTTCATCAATTATTGTTATGTGCATATATGTATTCTTATAGATATGTATGTATATTTATGACTCTATATGTCATATATACATATAGAGTCCTAAGTATAGCCTGCTAGTCTATATAATGTTATTTGTGTGTATGTTTTCAGGGCTCACCTTTTGGTATTGGATAACCAATTGGTATGTTCTTCCCTGGGGAAGACTCTTTCTTCCACTCTCAACATTAGTTGCCTGTAGTTCTTTGAATAGGGTTGAGGTCCCATGATCTTTCCCCCATCCATATGTTTATGGTTGAGACCCTGTGACCTTTCCCTATCCACCTTAGTATGTCTACTGTTGTCTTTGTTCACCTCATGTTTGGGCAGTCATGTTGGTGAGACTTTACTGGTGTAGCTTCTGGCATTACTAGGAAACACAACCTCACAGAAAACTCTCTGATCCTCTGGCTCTTACAGTCTTTCTACATCCTCTTCTGCAATGATCCCTGAGCCTATGTGCAGGAGTGTTTGGTAGATGTAGAAGCCCATTGGGACTGGGCTTCACAGCTCTGCATTTTGATTGGTTGTGGTTTTCTGTAATGGTCTCCATCTGTTACAAAGAGAAGTTTCTTTAATAAGGGACGAGGACTACATTTATCTGTGGATATAAGGACTAATATTTAGAATGTAGTTAGGGGTTATGCTACTTTAGTAAAGTTTTGGTTTGTATGTTCCCCTCAAAGATCGATGACTTTACTAGTGTTGGTGGTTGGCTAGGTTTCTAGTACCAGGCATGGTTTTCTTCTTGTTGAATGTGTCTTAAATCCAGTGAGAGAGTTGTTGGCTACTGCCAAGGTATATATGACACTACTTCACCCTTAGGGTTATTAACAGTGTTGGTTATTGTTATAGTTCATGGCCATCATAGCTGGGTACAACTGTCAGTTATTTCGGTCCTATGCAATCTGGCATGATACCTTCTGGTACCATGAAAGCTAATCCTTAGGGATAAAGCACTCAGGTGAGTTCTAGATCAGGAGTCTCTAGGTCCTGCATCTGAAGTGCCTTTGGGACTTACCTTCCACCTCAAATGGGCAATTAAGGGCAATAGCAATAGGCTACAACATTTTAGGAGTCTCTTTGATGACTCTGACCAACAATTTAAAAGAGGGATTCTCATGCCTGGTGTTGAGGTTTGGTCTTTGGATCTGGGAGGGAGCATTGTCAGCCCAGATGAGAAATTTTCATTTTAACTGTGTATGTATATTTGTACAAAGAGTTATGTGTAGTATAGGGTTTTTAAAGGTGGATAGTCAACAGTATGATTTCTTTCAGACATCATATTTTTACTTTTAGCCTTCTCGATCCTCTTCTATACTTCTCTCTCTCCCCTCAAATTTCTTCCCCCAGTTCCCTGATGAGATCACGGTACACTGGCATCCCCTCTGCATCATCCCCCACCCCCATGGTGTGACTCTCCTGCTTTCCTGGTTCATGCAGTCACCCCAGGATGTGTACTCACATCTGAAGATTTGGAGCTCCCACCGCTGTCTTTTCAGCCCGAGGATGGCAGCAGCTTCTAGCTCTCGCTTCTCCATGGCAGGTATCTGCCATAGGTTCAACTCCCTTCATTCAATCCCTTCTCTTGTGCCTGTTTGAAGCACTTTGGGGTACCTAACTTTGAGCCTAACCGAGCAGTTTTGAAGGGCTTCACAAAGCTCTAAATACTGTTGAGAAGATATTTCACTAATGCAAAGCAAGATAGGAAGCAGACAGTATCATGACCCCCACCCCCATTTCCAGAAGAGTCACAAGAGCATGCCACCAGCTGGTTCCGTAGCACAGTGAAGGCGACTGTCAACAATGTACCGGTAAAGTGGCTTGGGTTTCTTGAGTGTGGTTTTACTTGTGAATTCATATAAATTGTCAAGTGGGATGAAAAGAGATGCTGGAATCTCTGACTTTATTTTAGATCATAAATATGATAAACATGGTGTTTTGTATCATAGGAACTCCTATAATCATAACTCAGCATGGCTACTCTGTGCAGTTTCCTAAGGACATATTTATTATATGATCACCTTGACAGCCTGGCATAAGGCCAGACACAAACCAGAAGGGAAGCCCAGGGTAGGCTGAAAAGAGGTCTGTGGATTGGAAATGAAAAGAATGAAAACTTACCTGCAGATTGCATATGTATCAATCTGTAAGCATTTGAGAATTTAGAGTTCAGAAGGGTTATTATGAGAATTTTAAGTGCTAGACACTCGGAGGGGAACCTCTCATGCAAAGTTAGTATTTAGAAATTGATATTTTTCACTCCCTAACACCTTTTAGTTTTTTTGTTTGAGACAGGGCCTCACTATGCAGCCCTAGCTGGCCTGGAACTCACTCTGTAGACCAGGCTGGCCTCAAACTATTAGCGATCCGCCTGCCTCTGCCTCCTAAGTGCTGGGATTAAAGGCATGAGCCACCATGCACAGCACCATTAGTGATTTTTAAGTTGCCAAGAATTCTTGTGTGGGTCAGAATCTAATGTTTTATGCTTACTTATGTAATTGCATCCAGGCTAAGAGAGAACGACTCCTGAGTAGCGTAGGAAACATGGAAGTCAGTAAACAGTGGCATAGTCAGCAATATTGATCCCTCTGATACTCAGGGTTCCATCTTTGAGCAGCTGGCCTCACTCAGTGCCTGGGCTGCCAGAGTTTATCGTTCGCTGGGGAATGGAGACAGGTAGGGCTGTGTCTGGGAGTTTGAGGGCTTTTTTGAAGCTGAAGGAAATCTGAAAGACAGGAACTGACTTGGTAAAATCTTAGACTGGAATGTTCTGGATCAAGGAATCTTCAACAGTTAGGAGGCACAGATGCTGACAGAACAGGCCTTCTTACAGCAGATAACACAAACTTGTGTTAAATTTTGGTCTCTGCCAAAGTAGACACCATCAGCTTTTTGTTTGTAATTGCTGTTTTCTTGACTTAGAAGAGGCTCCTTCTGTGGAGGCTGTTGTACAGCATGATTGAATATGATTGGCTATTATCACTGGCTGATGGGACTTAATTTTCTCTTGCTTAATGTGATGCATTATCTTGCGTCTAGGACATATTAAAATGAGTTCAAAACAGGAAGCAGAGGAGCTGGAGTTGCTGCAGAGAAAACACACTTATTGAGCTGCAGAGAAGCTGCTGGGTCCTGCCAGTGCTCAGACGGTATAGACACTCAGCCCTCAGAAGCAGAGGACAAATTCTACCCTCTGATGGCTGCGCCCCTCAGACCCCAGAGACAACTCAAGGCTCACTAGCCTTCTTTCTTTCTTTTCTCTTCACTTCCCTTTTTTTTCTTTTTCTTCCTCTCTTTTTTCCTTCCAACTCACAACTCAACTCACAATACCCCTGATAAAACTCATTTATAAAGCTGACTAAATTTTCTGGCTTCAGCCAGCTGTTCCACAGCCCCCCCCCCCCTTTTCCTCATGGAAGGCCCCAAACTCTTCTCACTACTTGTTCTGAAGATAAATTAGTGACTTCTAAATAATGCAGTGAACCCTAATTCTCTTTGATTAGTAGCGAGTTAGATGATAGCGACCCATTGAAATTGGCCATCA
Organism: Peromyscus maniculatus bairdii; assembly: GCF_049852395.1. Classification (NCBI taxonomy): domain Eukaryota; kingdom Metazoa; phylum Chordata; class Mammalia; order Rodentia; family Cricetidae; genus Peromyscus; species Peromyscus maniculatus. The sequence goes on along the minus strand of NC_134860.1, from coordinate 38,168,007 downwards.
GCATAAATAATGAGGGAATGAACTGATAAAATGCAAAGTCACCGGCCATCATAAATCAAATGAAATCCACTTTCTCTGGAAGTCGCTGAAATTAGAAGTCCATGCTCCTATTAATTATTTTGCCTTCTGAAGACGACAGCGTTATAAATCAGCCTTGAAAGGCCCTTCACTTAGAGAGCTGAGGGAGCGGGGCTGCCTGCAAATTGCTTTGTGTACGCACCTAATTGTTTCTTAAGTAATCCACCTTTGTCGCATGGTTCTGGAAAACGAAGAAGGGTCTCCTTGGTTGAGATCATCACTGTGGCCTGAGGAAGGGCCTCGTGGAAGTGACGAGATGGGTGAAGTTGGAGTGAGCAGGGTACCCACTTCTCTGGCAAAGCTGCCTCAGACTTCCTTGGCCACTGGGATCCACTGAGGTGGAGCCAGGACTTCTCAGAGTGGTTATCTGTGGCAAGGTCAAGAAGGGCGATGGGAGGAGCCAGGCTATTCTGTCATTTACCTCTTATCAACCTCCAGGCAGATCCAAAAAGTGCAGCTGCGCCATGTCAGTTCAAGTCAAGATGTTAAAACCGAAAGAGGGGGGGACAAAAAAACAAAAACAAAAACAACCCCCAACAAATTGAGAAGTTCAGTTTCTCAAGTTCATGCCTAAGAATTGTTGTAATCTACATAGATGAGGTGTGAAATGATAGATAATTTTTGTTAAAAGGTGTCTGGGAAATGATACTCATTTAGGGGCCTATTTGGCAACAGCCATTTAAAACAGCAACATTTTAAGAGAAAAGAGGTTAATTGCATGGTAGGAAATGTTCTAAATTAGTTACATTTAGGACTAGTAACTATCATAGGGAACGTTCTGAGTTTGAGATTGCTGGTTAGCAACAACAACAACAACTACTACTACTTTGTTGTCAAAAATTTGGTCAGTGACCCTGGCCGGCTAAATCTGAACAGAGGTAGTAAGGAGATTCTGTGCTTCTACTGGATGTGGCAGACTTGAGTTGGCTTCTGTAGAGAGGAATAAACACATTTGCGAGACTGGAAATGTTTACCCCAGAGCAGCCCCTGAGAGGCCAAGACATGAGTTAGGTGGACTGTGCTTGTCCAAAGTGAGCCATGGGGTGGATGCCACAGTAGTGGGTGAGGCCAGGGTATGGTTTGTAAGGAAACAACGTCATTCCTTTTCTCTTTTCTACCTTCCTGCCATCTGTGGCAGGCCTGCTAGATCCCACTGGTGGCTGGCCAGTCAGTATACATCTTGGCCTTGACAAATGAAATTAGCTTCTGCATTGTGAGAACACGTCCTCTGGCTTCTTTGTGTTGTCATAACTGGTATATTCTGGTGTGTTCTGAATCACCCACTGAAGAAAGTGTGTGTGTGTGTGTGTGTGTGTGTGTGTGTGTATGTGTGTGTGTGTGTGTGTGTGTGTGTGTGTGTGTGTGTGTGTGAAATCTAGCTTGAGTGAGTTGTGAAATTCTCATGTGTAAATGCACTCTAGGGTTGGGGCTTGCTGCCACTTAGATCATTGGGAATCTGTATAACTAATTCTGAAAACTGAACTTAATGATGTATAATTGAGCATGATGTCATGTAATAGAGAGGAGTAATTATTCCTTGGAGTATTGAATCCCAATTGCAAAGATGTTCTGGGATGTTTCCTCACAACCACACAGGTCTGGACATTTGCAGGGGAGCATCTTAATCCCCTGGACAATATAGAGAAGTCTAAGCCTGGTCCTAGTACCTCCCGATGCTTGCCAACTTCCTGTCTACAGGCATGGGAACAGGGAAGGAAATGGTACTCGTGGCATTCTGACCTGCTTCTGGACATCCAGGAGGCCCCCTGTGCGCAGTGTGCAGGACTGAGTGAGTCCTCTGCTGTGATTCCTTGCCTGGGAGTTGATGCTATGGTATATGCTGATTGTTCTGTTGCTCGGTGTAGGCTTTATGATGGGGTCACCAGTGAGGATCTGTTCATGGTGGGAATACACGAGGATTGTGGAGGAACTCATCCGATGAGACCCTTAGCTTGATGTTTGTTGGATCTGTCTGAGGAGAGGCAAGGGAGGCAGACAACCAGGGCCTTGAGGGGTTCGCTCCCTGGTGAAGTGCTTGTTTCCAGCACAAAACACAGAGAGGGAAGATGAAGGGGAAGGAAGAGAAGGAAGGAAGGGACATAATGAAAGGAGGAGGAGAGGGAGAGAGAGAGAGAGAGAGAGAGAGAGAGAGAGAGAGAGAGAGAGAGAGAGAGAGAGAGATTTCACAGGACTGACTTCTGGTAGGAGGCATTTATTGCTCAAATTATAGATTTTAGGGTATCTTTTTTTCTTGGATGCTATTTTGTTGGGTGTATAGTGTATTATAGTCAGAGGGACTGAATATTCTGGATTCCCTGGAATATATTAATTTGTACCTGTTTATATCAGTGCTTTTATTAACAGTGATCACACTCTTTAGCTCCAAGTGGTATCCACATTTGGATGATCAGCATGTACATGTGTGGGGTGTGTGCAGGGATGGTATTCATCGTCACAGTGTCCCATTGAAATAATCAAGGCTTTGGAAATGTGCCAACTTCACACTTATTCCCTAGATTGTGACTTTGGGCAAGTTAGCTTCTCTGGGCCTCTGTTTCTTGCTTTGTATTGTGAAAGATGTAAATCTCTTGCAAACATGTAGTGGCAATTGAACCAAATAGCGTGTAAAGAGTCTAGTGATATGTTGGGCATGTAGGTATATGGAGAATGACCACAGTTCCCCAGAATGAGCCAAGAAGCTGGGAGGGGGGTGCAGAGGCTTGTTTTTGGATCCAGATTTAAGTTGATGTAAACAGTTTAGTTAGCATCCACCCAGTGGAACAGAGGGAGGGAAAGCCAATGACTTGGTACTCTGCTGTGTAGGGACTGAGGTTGAGGGATGCTCTCCTAGGCTTTCCTATCCTCTGAAGCTGCATGGGAATGCTATAGAAGAAGAAATGCAAGAAGACGTCCACATGGGGGAGATAAACTGATTTATGGTTCCTAGCTAAAGGGACAGAAGTTTATCATAAGTGTTTCATCTTTCAAAAGGACAAGGAGGGGCCTGGGGAGATGGCTCACGTGGTAAAGTGAGAATGTGACTTCTGGTCACTAATACCCAGGTACAAAGCCCATGCACAGTGCGCATGCCTACAGTCTCAGCAGTAGGGATACGGAGACAGGAGGATCCCTGGGGCTCACTGACCAGCCAGTCTAGCCGAATCAGCGAGTTACATGGTTAGTGAGAGACCCTGTCTCATGAAATAAGGGAAAGAGCAATTGAGGAAGACACTCGAAGTTGACCTCAAACACACACACACACACACACACACACACACACACACACAGAGAGAGAGAGAGAGAGAGAGAGAGAGAGAGAGAGAGAGAGAGAGAGAGAGAGAGAGAGAGGAGAGAGGAAGGTGAAATTAACTGTTGATGCTTCTATCTTCTCATCTGTGAAATGGGATAAAATGTTTGTAATGAGAATTCAGTTCATAAATGAAAAGAAATGGTTGTAGCTTGGAGCTAACGGGAGGCCAGTTGTTTTGTTTGTTTTTTTCCCCATGTTTAGACACTTAAAGCACCAGGTGACCTAACCACCAGTCCGGGGGCAGAAGGTCCACAGCAGTCCCATCGTTCTACAGTGTAAGGGATGGGTCTTTAAAATAGTGCCCTTCCGCCCCTTGCCCTCCGTTCCTCTCTCTGACTCCTCAACCGGGATTAGCAGTTTTGTACAATTTCATGGAAATTACTACTCCCTTTTACATTTCTAATTAGGAAGAGTAACAAAGATTTATTTATTTTTTGTAAGGTTTCAGACTAGGTGATTCAAAGTCTGTAGAGGATGTGTACTGCCTGCAAGTGGCTAGGCTGGACTGTCTGCTGGGACTCTGGCTCCATGTAACCCTTTGCTTCCTGGGAGACATAGACACTGTGATGCTCTTTGTCTGCCATGTACTGTCCGTACTGTGACCCCTTTGTCTGCTCAACAAACACAAGCAATCACAAAACCAGGACCTTGCATCACCTTGGTGCGGGTCACACTAGACCCCGTGAAAAGATACTCATGCCGCACAGAAACCCTTGAAAAAGGTAACTCTAACTGCTCATTCTGGTCCTTGCAGAATTATTTCCTTTCCCCTTCTTTCTCTTTCTCTTCCCAGGAATAGTTGCCCCACTCCCAGTAGTGGATAAGGCTCTCCACTCACACTCACAGCTCGGTAGCACTCAGTCGCATTTATCTATCTGACTCTTTGCATAGCACTTAAGAGAGTTAAATAGTTGCACTATTTGCTCACCCACGTTGTGCCCTGGAGAATGAGGGTACCAGGGCAGGCCTACGCCACGGCCGGTGTGCTCTGCAGTCCTGGCTCCCCTCTGCACTGATTCCTTTCTCCTGCCTCATGACTACTGCTCTTGTATCGATCTGCTTTTTGGTGTTAATGCTTTGGGTTTTATGAGATTCCAAAGAGACTGCAAACTCAAGGCTGGAGAGATGGCTCAGCAGTTAAGAGCATTTGTTCTTTTTCCAGGGGACTGGAGTCTGGTTCTCAGCACCTAAGTTTCCTGTGCCTCTGGCTTCAGGAGGTTAGATGCTCTTTTCTGGACCCCCGTAGGCACATACACAGACATACCTACACTTAAATAAAACACTGTTTTGTTTTTGGTTTTTCGAGACAGGGTTTCTCTGTGTAGCTTTGCACCTTTCCTGGAACTCTCTTTGTAGACCAGGCTGGCCTCGAACTCACAGAGATCCACCTGCCTCCCGAGTGCTGGGATTAAAGGCGTGTGCCACCACCGCCTGGCTTAAATGAATTACATTTTTAATGATTCCAAACTCGCCTGTGGAGAATTTTTTTTTTGAGAAAAAGTTATCTGCCTTGTTTTTAAATTTATTGATTTATTTTAATTTATTGAAAATTAGACTTTAGTCATGTAAATATGACTTTCTTCATATTGACATTGGGCTGCTGGGGGGATCTTACCTCTGTTCACCGGGATGTCTTTACAAAATGGTAGCAGCGATATTGATGCAGCCCTGATCTGTGTGTGTACCTACCCTCTTTCCACACATGTGGGCATGCCTAGTGCAGAACTGTTGTTCTGTGCCCTGGAAGCAGCTGCTGGCTTATCTCAGTGGTTTGTTATAAACCTTTTCATATTGGCACAAGTACTTTCTCTTCCCACAGATATTCTTCCATGTGGGTATGCCAGAGTTTATTCCGTCCTTTTGATTGGCATTTTGGTCGTTAAGTCATTTTTCCTAGTTATATGAGTAGCGAATGTCTTTGTTACAGGCTGCTATTGCATATGTACAAGGGAGTCTCTGGGGTGTGGTCTAACAAGTGGTGTTCAGCACCACTGTGCCTGTATGTTTTAAACTGATGGCACCTGTACGCTCATCCTCCATTGTGCTTGCTCAACAGTCACTTCGACAGATGTATAGAAGGTGCCACCTGATTCATTCTTAGCCAGTGTTTGATATCAGCACACTTTCAGAATCCTTACAGTCTGTCGGGCATGACACAGTAGAGCTCGCTGTCATTTTTAGTTTTCATTTGCCTGCCAAGTTTGGAAATTGTTCTATGTATTTATTGTCTATCTTTTTGAAATTTTTCTGTTGTGAGTTGCCTATGTGTAACCCATTCCCCGTCTGCCCGCCCCGCCCCGTGGCTTGTGTGACTTTTATTTATTGGTTTCTTTATATATTCAGGGCATCCTTGGCGTGGTGTGTCAAACATTAAAAATATTTTGGGGGCTGGAGAGATGTCTTGGTGGTAAAGGGCACTGGCTAGTCTTGCAGAGGACCCAAGTTCAGTTCCCTGTACTCACCTGCTCACAACTCTCTATAATTCCAGTTACAAGGGATCCAATGCCCTCTTCTGGCCTCCTTGGTCAACAAGCATGAATGTGGGGCATAGACATGCAGGCCAGCAAAACAACCATATTCAAATTTTCTAAAGAATTAAAGGAAAATATTTTTTCAGTATGTTTTCTTTCAACTTTGTGACATTTTTATTGTATGTAGTATTTTTTTAAGTTTTCAAAAATTATATTATTTTATTATTTTATATATATAAACATTTTGCTTGCATGGATGTAAGTGTACTGTGGGCATGCCTGGTTCAGAGACCAGAAGAGAGCATCAGATCCCTGGGACTGGTAACAGATAGTTGTGTGCCACCATGTGGGTTCTGAGAATCAAATCTGTGTTCTCTGCAAGAGCAATGAGCCCCCAATTTTGATGTTGACAAATTAATATTGTTTACGCCATTTATATCTTATTGAAGATTCTCCCAACTCTTAGGTCATATACTTATTTATTCCCTCTATATTTCTTCTAAACTAAATGAGACTAAGTAAACAAAGAGTAAGAGATGAGGTGACCAGGAAACCCCTCAACTTCACATTGGTAATTGTATCTCCTGGTCTGACAAGGAGTTAGACATGGATGGATGGCCATAGCAAGTGCAGCTCTGTCTGAGAGCTGTCTCTGAGAGCTGTCTCTGCTTATGGGCACAATGCCCTTTTGTGGTTCAATACCCTTGAAGCTGCGGTTCGGTTCCTTCTATAGCCTAGAAAATACGGTGCCAGGAAACTTTCCCAATTGCTGATCATGTGCCCAAGAAGGCCTGATTACATTATAATAATGTTAGTATTGGGTGTTTGATCTTGTGAGGTAATTCTGGATGCCTATGGAAGGAATTGCCTTGAAAGGGAGATCCAATCCCCTGTGATTTGGTTGGGGAAAACATGTGATACTTTACCCCCATAAATTTGCCCTCTACCTCCTAAATTTTCACTAAAACTTCTTTAAAAATCTGTGACATAGAACCCAGTGAGCTTCTAACTCCGCTTTAGGTCAGTGTCTCCAATGTATTCCTGGAGTGTACTGCCTTAGCTCTGCTTTGCAGTGTAACTGTGTATGTTGGCTGAACCTTTCCTTTGAACACCCAGGGTCAACTACTTCCTAACACTGTGGTTGCTCGATTTTGTCTCTTGGCTCTTGATCAGTTCCCTCATCCCCTTTGGTGAATAGTTTCTACTTAATGCTGAGATAAAAATGAAAACATTTATTTTCACAACTACTCAGTTGACCCAATGCCATTTGTTCTTAGGTCGTTTTATTATTTTGGAATGGCCCTTTTAAACAAAAATCAAGAACAAAGTTTCTAATTTTAGAGGGAAATGGACCCTACTGTGTTCTATCTACCTGTTTGTCTCTTAGTTTGCTATCTGAAGTATTAAAATGTCACATCTAAATTGAGGGAACAATGTGTTGTGAGTTTGAGATGCTCTCTAGAGGGCATTTCGCAACATCTCATTTCATGTTGGCTTCATCATACTTTCAAACCCAACCCAAGGCTGTGTTCCTGTGCCCATGGAAAACTGGGTCATAACACTATGTGGTTTATTTTACCTCTCTCCTAGGGACAGTTTTTTGGAGGGGCAGGCATGGTGGTGCACACCAATTTTTTAAAATTCATTTAGTTATTTTATATCCAGGCCACAACCTTCCCCATCTTCCCCTCCCAGTCTCTTTCCTCCTTTCCCCCCTCCCTCCTCTCCAGCCCCTTCCCCTTTCATCTCAATCTGGGAAAGGGCAGGTCTCCTCTGAGCATCAGCAAAACATGGCACATCAAGTTGCAGTAAGATTAAGCACCTCCCCTTGTATTAAGGCTGGACAAGGTGACCCAGTATGAGAAGTAGGGTCCACAAAGCTTGTTAAAGAGTCAGAGACAGGCCCTGTTCCCGTTGTTAGGAGTCCCATAAGAGGACCAGTCTCAGGCTTTCCAGTTTTTGTTTCAGTCTCTGTGAGCACCTATGAGGCCAGGTTAGTTGATTGTCAGCCTTCCTGTGGTGTCCTTGACCCCTCTGGCTCCTACACTCTTTTCTTCTCCTCCTCTTGGGACACTTCTTAAAGCTGTAACTGAGGCATAAGAGTCAGCATGACTGTAGAGAAGTTATTCATCAGAAGATATGAGTTCTAATTCCAATTCTGCTGCAGCCTTGTTGGGCACAGATAGTGGACCCTTTCAATTACATGCCGGGAAGAAGGAGGTTGAGTCATCTTGTGATCTTCATTGGTGCCTGCCACTCACTCAGTGCGTGGGGTGGGGTAAAGGTCCAACTTCTTCCTTACATCTGTTACTCAGGATGTTATTTACCTCTCAGAAAGGTTTTGTGGGGTTTCTATACAAAAAGAATGAAGTAGTATTTTTGTTAACTATCCAACACTACAGAATCATGAGCCACACACTAATGTGAACAGGCTTTGTTTTTATTTTGGTCCAATAAAGATGATAAATCTTTCTTTCACCTGCCTCAGAGAGCTGTTCCAGGCACCAAATGGGATGTGCTTTGATAAAATTGAAATGCCATACAAATTATTTATGGCTAATGAATACCAACAGGTAGACTGGATTTGAAAAGTATTAACCAAGCCCATGGGGTTACTGCTGTTGAAAAAGATTATATTTGTGGGGTATCTTCAAGGGACGATTTTTGTAGCAGGATTTATGGGCATCCTTAGGTCTTTTAGCCACCAGGGTAAAGAAAGGTTCATGGCTGGGCCTTTGAGAGGGCACAAGGGATCCTCTGAGTATAAATTGTAGGAGAATGAGTCTGGTAGGGAGAACTGAGAGAATGAAGGTACAGAATGGGGTGGCTGTTGAGTTCTCTGTGAGATCAGTCAGGATGCCACTTTTTAAAATGTCAGTTTAAAAAGCTAAGCATTGGTCTGTGTCTTACAAATTATGAAATGCTTCTCTCTCTTAAAAAAGAAAACTGCAACAAAATTTGTATATGTATGTGTAGTCTACCTACATGTATGGCTGTGCACTTATCACGGAGGCTAGAAGAGGTCATCAGTTTCCCTGCCACGGGATCTTTGAATGGTTGTGAGCTGCCATGTGGTGCTGGGAACTGAACCCAGGTCCTCTGGAAGAGCAGGCAATGCTGTTACCCATGGAGCCATTTCTCCAACCCTGGAATGCATGTCTTTGTTCCATACTTCCCCTCCTTTCCTACAGAGCCTTTTGGCAATGGCCAGAGCACTGGGTGGCATTGTTTACATCTTGGCTGTCCCCTACCAAAGCCAGGGATGACAGGTGTGGTTTCCAGGGTGGCATTGCTAAGAGGTGGTGGAACACTTAAGAGCTGAGGGCTCATGGGTGGTCTCAACTCTCTGGGATCAGGTCCTCACGGGGGATGGTGGGTCTCCAGATCATCACATCCTGTTGCCTCTCCTCTCCTTCCCCCTCTCCCTTTCTTCCTCTTCCTTTCTCTTCTGTTTTTCTTGTTCCCTGGCCAGAAATTGAACAGATGTGCCTGTCACATGTTCCTCACCACGGCATACCTCAAGTCTAATACCACATACCACTGCCGTGGAAACAACCAGTCACAGATGAAACTTAAAACGATGTGGACCGAAGTCAACCTTTTTTCTCTTTATACATTGATTATTTCAATCACCATACTGACACAAAGCTACTTTATACGCTATATCATTTAATATTAAAATAAAGAACAAAAAGAGAAAAGTAAAAGCTTTTAAAGTTGATTGTTATGATCATAATGGTCTCTTTCCCTCAGGATATGGACACAGGGCTGTGATAGTTGTGGTGGACTATAACTTTATTGATCCCAAATAAGCCACACTGGCCAGTGTTCACATCTCTGTGGTGTCCCTATACCTGTGGACTCTGCCCTTAGGCAGTGGGACATTACCATGGAGTGCAAGTGGAGCCTTGGTATTGACAGCAGGGCTGGCCTTTCTGGAATATCCCCTTCAGGAGCCACCTACAGGTAAAGGCGATCTAACCAGCTCTGTGGAAAGAGAGAGATGGTAGCTCTTGGCCATTCTTGAATATCCTGTCTCTGCCACTGTCAGACCACAAACACCAGGGGCACTTCATGGGAGCCCTAAAAAGGAACCACTCACCTGAGCCCCCACTTGCCCAGTTATGAACAAAAGAAGCCGTTATCTTTTCGATTCACTATGTAACTTGTGTAGCAGCAGATAACCAAAACACTGAGTTTACACACACACACACACACACACACACACACATCCAAGTGCATGCATGTTCACACACTGCCTTCAGGGCTTTTTTTCATATCTGAGAAATTAGTTCTTTAGTCATGGCTTCAGATTTTCTGAGGCGACTCCACCCCTACTGATAGCTGCCTAGTTAGTCTACTCTCAAGGTGAGTGAATGTGTCTGAGGTATGTCCATATTTCACTAAGGAGAAGGTGATAAAGAAGTTTTTGTTCCTTTCCAGTTAGCCCCCTAGATCCGGAGGCGCCCCTGGGAGGAGGTGGCTGGGGAAGAATGTTTATTTCTTCAGTGCGCGAGCACCAGGGAACCTGGGAGAATTTATAAATCCATCATTTCCAGTCATTAGGCGACATGTTGGTCAGCCCAGGAGCCTCTCCTCTCATTAATTCAGGGGAGATTTCCTCATGTCCCCCTCATTAGTATTTATGGGGTTTATCCACATCAATCGCTAGCACATTAACAGGGAAATAACTAACCCTCCCAGGGTTTGTTGGCACTAATAAACGGAGCTGGAATTTGCAGAAATCACCATGATCAGAAGTATTCTAAACCGGGGCTTGTAATTGATCCTTTCAAAGTACCCCCTGGATGTTTTCCTGTGTAGTTCCCTACCAGTGACATTTGCATATTATTTTAGCACACTATCGAAAACCTTCTGTATAGATTGAGAGGAGGGTCCATTTCTTACCATGAAATAATGAAAGAGAACCCTGTGAGCATTGAAAACACCATGGTCAGGCCAGAGCATCTACATCCACAAAGAGTTAAGTTCCTTATAATTCTTTTTTGTTTGGTCCCAGCTTATAAAAAAAAAAGAGCCCCTGCATGTAAATATATTTTTTATGTATTCTGAACATAAAGATAGCTCTGTCCTACCATATTGATTTATTAGATTCTCTGACATTTTAGCTGTGGTCGTTATGTTATATTTATGAGATGAATGTTGGATTCCCTCATTATGTTACCCTCATTTATTTTACATACTTTTATGGCTGGTTGTACACCGCTTTACAGTTAAAGCTTTATTGCAGCTGTTAGCGTTGGGGGGAGGGGAAGGCAAGTAGTTATTGATCGGAATTTACATGTTTACTGTTGTGATCATGATTTATTTAATCTGTGTGTACATATAAATACGAGCTCCCTCTCTGAAATGAAAAATGTCCACCGCATCTGTATCTTAGATGGTAGAGCCTTTGCTGCCAGCCTCCTACTCTTTGGAGTAGAGAACTGGGGGAGAGTTTTGAGTTCTGTGGATCAGCACGTGGCTTATTATGGGCTTGGAGGTAAAGGGTGTGGGTTTTGGAGTCCTTGAGCTGGGGTACAGATCTCAGCTGTATTGCATAGCAGTTATATGGTCTAGGTCAAATACTTCATCTCTTAATGTTTCAGCTTCCTCACCTGGAAAGTAGGATACTAGTTCTTAGCCTGTAGGTTGTTGTGAAAATGAAAACAGCATTGTTAAGATTTTTCTGACTGACAGGTGCATTGCTTACTAAATGCTACCACTCAAACTTCAGTGGGTGACTTGTGAGCAAAGCATGCTGGGAAGGTGCCATGACTTTCAGGGAAGGAAAATTTTACTCTATCTTAAATCTTATTTTTATCTTAAATAAAGTAAAGATTTTATTTTATTAAAATATTTTAATAATTAGTTGAGATTTCCTGCAATGTATCTTGATCATATTCATCTCAATTCTTCTCCTTAACTCTTCCCAAATCTACTTCTACCTTCCTGGGCCCCCAACTTCATGTCTCTTTTTATTTTTCAAAATAACCCATCAACTCCAATTTGGGCTAGCAATATGCTCCTGGGTTTTGACCTATCTGGAGTCACACCTTTAAAGAAAACAGACTGTCTCTCCCCTAGAAGCCATCAACTGTCTATAGTTTCTCGATTAGGGGCGGGAGCTCATGAGTCCTTCCACTCCATGCTAGAATGTTGATTGGCTTAATCTTGTGCCAACAGCCTCAGCTGCTGTGCGTTCATGAGCGCATCAGTCCTGCCTTACCCACAAGACACTGGTTTGCTCCAGCTTTCCCAACTCCTCTGGCTCTTCTTTCTGTCCCTTCTGTGCCTGTGTGTGTGCGTGTGTGTGTGTGTGTGTGTGTGTGTGTGTGTGTGTTAGACATCCCACTTGTGGCTGTGTATTCTTCAGTTACTTGTTCTCTGCATTGAGTCTCTTCATTAACTCCCATCCACTGCACAGGGGAACTTCTCTGATGAAGTCTGAGATCTGAACTAAACTACAGGTAGAGAGGTATGGATTTAGAGGGCAGTTTGCTGCTAGGTCCATTTAGTGAAGTAATAGTAGTGATGAGCCCCAGTGATGAGCCTCTTGGGAAGGCCTAGGACTTGGCTCACCACTGGGGCCTTGCCTGTGAGCACTTTAGCCACACGTTTGTGGCCAGATCTGTGGTGCCAGGCATATGTTTCCTCCTGTGGAGCAGGCCTTACAGAAATCAGAACATTCGTGTAACATTGTTGCTACTATTTGTGCTACTGTCGTGCCCATGGGCATATCTTGTCACGCTGGTCATATTGCAGTTCCCAGGTTTCACAATTGGATGAGACCATTGGTGACCTTTTCCCACTTGCAGACTACATAGCATCTTCCAGTAATAAGGGAACTAGGCAGCAGGGAGGCGGGTTCCTAGTTAGCACAGACTTGACTTTCCCTTCTCTTGTGACCAGTGTGTGAGATGTATTCAGTAATAGGGTTTTGCCATCAAGTTGTGATGAGCAACCAAGAGCAATGGCGATAGCCTGTGTTGTTTTGGTGGTCTCCAGGACACCTCTGACCAGCAACTCAGGGAGGGAGGTATCCTACATGTGGCTCTGGGCTTCCTATTTGGAAACCTGTGGCTTCTTACATAAGTGTTATCTCCTGTGTAGGGCAACTCCAATTCAATTCTTTCATATGAATATTTGATTCTTCAGGACAGGGGACTTAGAAGGTTCTAGGGTGTGCTCTAGTCAAGTAAGGCAAGGTTCACTGAGGTATAAAGGTTAGTGTTAAAGAGGAGTTTTTCCATAGATTCTTTTAAAAGCATTTTCAGACTGCCATGAGATAGCTTGGAAGGATTAACTCTGCCCTGCCTCAGTCTCCCAGTCTGTCTTCTTATCTGTCATTTGGGTTTGTTACCTATGTGGAGGATAATGTAACATTGATGTGGTCAGCAGCTAAAAGTCCAAAGACATTTTATAGTTCCAAGAATACTAACAAGTTACCTTACAACCTTAACCAGAGATGCAACTTTAAAATTATTATTGTTGTTGTATGTGTGCGTGCATATATGTGTGGGGGTGCACATGTTACACAGTGGTTATGGAAAGAGGACAACCTTGTGGGGTCATTTTCTGTTGTGGATATTGTTCTGTATAAATAAAACACTGATTGGCCAGTAGCCAGGCAGGAAGTATAGGGGGGACAAGGAGAGAGAAAAATTCTGGGAAGTGGAAGGCTGAGGCAGGGAGACTCTGCCAGCCGCCTCCATGACAAGCAGCATGTGAAGATGCCGGTAAGCCATGAGCCACGTGGCAAGGTATAGATTTTTAGAAATGGGTTAATTTAAGATACAAGAAGTAGGTAACAAAAAGCCTGCCATGGCCATACAGTTTATAAGTAATATAAGCGTCTGTGATTATTTTATACGTGAGTTGCGGGACTGCAGGGGCTTGGTGGGACCTGGAGAGAAGCTCTCCAGCTATAATTTTCCTCTTTCCACCTTTAATGTGTTCTGGGTATTAAACTCAGATCATCTGCACACATGACAAGCATCTTTGTACACTAAGTCACCTCGTAGGTGCAGATGTAACTTTAACAAGGCAACGCCTGCCTACTTCAAAAAGTTGTGCCGAGAGCCAGCTGGAATGACTGTGATGTCACTGCAGCTTCTCAGAAGCATTACAGTACAAGCAGGGAGCCATCAAGTTGCAGGGACGAGATGATGCAGTAGATGGCAGAGGCAGTGATAGGGCATGGTGCAGCTTTAGCCCAGTGGGCTCCACATGCTCTGGGTTCAAGTCCTAGGCCTTCCCAAGAGTGGGAGTTCCACAAGAACCCCAGGCTCCTTGGATTCCCAAGGACTCTTTTCTATTGATTTATCCAATTTTCCACCATTGGACCAAGGAGGAAAGCCGTCTTCTCCTTGCCCTCTTATTTCATGTCTTTGGGGTATGGCTTTGCTCTCTTTCCATCATTTAACTTAAACCACACACTCAACCTTGTATCAGCAAACGAATTATTTGTGTTTTGTACTTTACAACTTGGCAATGATTCTTGGAAATAATTTTCTTTTATCGTCTCACTTCAGGTTTTCAAAGGATCATCCATCTGGCAAAGGCAGGGTTATGTTTTCTAGACGTTCATTTTTGTTTGGAGGCTTTTTAGCAGAACTAATGATTTTTAATCAAATCTCTAGGCCACTCATCATAATTAGCTTTAGAATTATGAATTATGTTCAGCTCATGGTTCTGTCATGCCTTCCTGTGATAGCTGAGTGAATTAAAGGCCACCACCGAGTTTCCAAAGCCTCTCAGGATGATTAACAGCATTTAAAGAGAAATACTCAATTTTCCCTCTGTTTTTAAAACATTTCTCAGAAAACATGGATTTACCTTTTTTTTTTACTGCTTGTCTTTACCCTCTACTTAAAAGTTCCATTGCTTATCAGCTGCTCTTTCCCACAGCTTTCCCCCAAAATCATTGGCCATAGAGATCTTTTAAGTAGCTAAGATTTTTCTAAAAATAAGGTTGAATCTCAGAAATATTATGCAGAGCAAAGCAAGTCACACACTAAAGATAGCTTAGAGCATGATGTCACACGGATGACATCCTGGCACCAATCAGGGGTGACAGAAATCAGAACAGAAGTTTTGTCGGGTTAGAGCACGAGCTATCTGTGGGATGTGTAAATTAGAAGTCTTCTAGTTCTTGATTGAGCTGATGCCAGAGGTGTATGCACTTGTCAAAACTTATCATTAATGTCTTTCACTATGCAAACGTATCTCAGTGAAAACCTGGTAAGGCAACTGGGAGATAGGTCCGTCAATAAAGCACACGCGGAGCAAGGTTGGGGACCAGAGTTCAATCCCCAGCGCTTATGTTAGCAGGGCATGGTGCTTCTACACAGTGCCCAAGGTTGACCTCTGGCTTCCACATATATACCTTCACATGGGAACATGCACCTCCCACCATGTAATCCTTCTACACGTGCAAGAACATGATAAAGTGAGTCAGAACTCACGTGTTTCTTTACATATGTCATTCATGGTAAATAAGAGCTATAGAAATCACAATGTGGTGCGTATGTCACAAGATGCCACAATGTCTTTCATTTACTCAGAATTTAAAGGGAAAAAAATGTTCTGTTGTACTCCTGACTCCTCTAAGTCACTGGAGGTTTGGAGAAAATTTTGTTTGTCAGGATGTTGGAGTGGGTACCCGCTGTCGGGCTTAGCTTTTATAGGAAGTCATTACTCCTTCTAAAAACGTTCCCTTCCTCTGCCATCTGACTTCTATGGAGGAATAATTTCTTGGCTAATTTTTTTTCAGCACCTACTTCTGAAATACAAATTCACTTTTCCTAATGAATCATTATCATGTACTACCATCAAAGGTTATTCACTGAAAGCTCAAGAAAAAAGCAATGAAAACTAATTTTGATTGTTAATGGAAATGTATTTTTAGTCTTAAAGAGCTTCCCTCAGCAATAATTATAGTCATGCCTCTTGGGTGTTTTTGGACTTTTAAATTTACATCTAGTAGCTCTTTTTCATTTAGCAGTTAATCTTCTATCGGAGCTTTGCAAATTTGTTCTTCAGTCTCGTGCTAGGAAGGGGTGATAGAAGTTTTCCGTCTTCCCTTCTCCTGCTCCATTTTTATGCCCTTTTCATGATGTCTGCGTGTGCCCAGACTGAGTTCCTCCTGTCAGCCTATGCCCCAATGGGATTGGGAGCATGGGCATTGAGAGGCCAGCTGGGGCAGGCTGAGGATGGAGGTTTGCTCTCCTGCAGCCAGTGGGCATCTGTGGTCCAGCCGGCTGCCTCTGTTCTGTGCAGCTCAGAGTTGGTGCATCGCAGAGGGACTCATGGGATGTGTTTGCAGAGGGTGTGGGCGCTGCTCAGCAGCGCCGGGCCTGTGGACAATGCATACTCCACCCGTAAGCAAGACTGGCTCGCTGCTGCCTTCCTGTGTGTGCATCAGGAAGGCTCTGTGGACATGTGAGGAAGCAGAAGCCAACAAGATGGAGGGCTTTTGTAGCCACTGAAAGTGTTCAGCCAGCTTTGCCCATTCCGTGCTGATTCTAAAGACAAGCAGAGGCAGGTTAGAGGACACGAGGAATGAAGGACTCAGGCACAAAGGTTGTTCAGGGTATTTACTATTACTGTCCAGAGCTGGCAGGGGCAATGACTCAGCTGGAACAGGAGGACTTGACTTGGAATCTCCAACACTCACTTAAAAAGCTAAGGGTGCTGGGTTCACCTGCAATCCTGGGCCTGCCTGGACAGGCAGGTTATCAAAGGGCCTCTAGAGCTGTCTGGCAAATGGGCAAATTTCAGATTTAGTAAGAAAGTCTGTCCCAAAGAAATAAGATGGAGAGTAATTGACCTCATGTTGACTTCCAGCTTCTCCATGAATGTGAACACAGAGGTACCGAGGTACCCGCGTACACACACACACACACACACACACACACACACACACACACACACACACTCACAATGTTTATTAACTTGGCCATCTTGGTTAAAGGAAGCTCATGACACTGCCGGGAATCTTGTCCCTACCACACACTGATCTCACGCACAGAACCACACCAAGGCCAGACACCTGGGGACTTGCAAAGTGGTGCTGAACATTAAGGAATAGTTCAAATTAATCCTGGGTACTGCAGCACCAGAGTAAGCCAGCTGCACATGTCAATAAATCCAGATCTGTTTGAAGCTAACGTCACTAAATCTTCGTCTTGACTGTTTGCTGGTGGTGTCAAGAGCTGCCCGGGAAGATGGATTTGAGGGGAGGATGAAAAAGGAACCATATTAAACCACAGCCCTGATAAGTTTAGTTAAGAGGCAGGAGATGTGTCCTTGCCATGACATTCCGTGGCTGATATTTGTTTCCCTTTAAATAATATGCTGTACATCCGCAAGAGTGATGGTTTGGGCTGGTGACATTGCATCCACACCAAGGTTACTGCCTTCCGGACAGGCGGTCTCTCGCCTTTCTTCCCATATCGCACACTTTGTCAATAAATATCCACTTGTCTGAGTAAGTGAGATACAGATTTTATAGCTGATGCCAGAGCATCTTCATTGCTAGAAGCACGGAGGTTCTCTCTGTACAGGCAATGCAGGGAAGGGTGGGCTAGCGGGACATTAAAGGGGCCTTGAAACTAAGTCGTGAAACTATCAAATGAAGTTCAGCAGCACCAGCAGGAAGGGACTGGCCTTTTGAGAATTCATTCCCTGAGGGAAGGGGTGATAACTCAGTGGGTAAAGTGGTTATTGCCCAAGCAGGAAGACCCAAGTTCGGATTCCTATTACCCACAGAAAAGCCAGGGAGAGGGGTAGTATGTACCTATCATTGGGAAATGGAAATGAGTGGCTTTCTGGAGCTTGCCAGGCAGCCAGTCTAGCTGAATAGTTAAACTCCAAGTTCAATGAGAGACCTGGACTAAATAATAATAATAATAATAATAATAATAATAATAATAATAATAAGGTGAACATCTAGAAGAAGATACTTAGGTTGACCCCTGGCCTCCATACGCCCATGCATGAGTACTCATACCCACACAGCATGCATACCCCTACCACAAATAAGTCTCTCAAAGCCTCATTTTCCACAAGCGAAATATATCAAATCTGAGGGCCAGGGACCCTGTGTTCTGTCTTCCTGTTCGCTCTCCTCCTCCATTCTCCCAGTCATTTGCAGAGCTGTGGCTTGTGACTGTGCTCAGCAAACATTTTCAGCCAAGGGTCACATGGTAAGTACTTAGAGCACTGTGAGCTCCGTCCTGTCTGCCATTGCTCAACTCTCAGGCGTCAGCTCACCCTCGCTGCACATGTGTGTGCTATGGGGAGGGAGCACAACCCGAATCCCGTGTAATTTACCAGGCTGTAAAGAGCCAGTCCTCTCTTGATTCCCCCCCCCCCACACACACTATTTAAAAATACCAAAACCATTCATAGCTTGCAAGCCATACAGAAAAAAAGAAACAGATTGAATTTGTCTCCAAGACTATAATTTGACTTCTGGTCTGTGGTTTTATTCTTTCTTATCATTTTCCTCTCATCGGTGCAAGACGATATTGACCAACTCTTTTGATGGAAAGATTCTGTCAGCATAAAGATGGAGTTCATGGCCACATTCACCCAGGAAATAAATTGGACATGAATGAAAATGATGCCAGGCTCTGAGGCAAGCAACCCAGGCCCCTAGACCAACCCTCCATTAACGCTTAGTAGCTATGTACACTCAGGCTGGTCACTTAACCTCTCTGATTCCCAATTTCCTTTCTCTCTTTATGAAGTGGGGGTCAGTATGTTTACCTTGCTTATATGTGCGTCTGTTCTGTGCTCCGAAGAGTCAACTCAAAGAGACTTCCTGGCGAGCAGCAAATGATTATGTAAGGCTTTTCATTCACTAGTTCTTGTTGGTTCTGCTTGTCATTGATACTGTGTCTTTTGTAGTTCAGCTGTCCCAGGAAGAAAGAAAGCTTTTTATCTCCCCATTTTCTAGAGACTCTGAAGTTTCCTACTTTGAAAAACTTTATTGCTTATTTCTCTGTGTGGTATATGCACATACATGTCGATGTGCATGTGTGTATGCAGGTGCACACCTCCATGTGTGCGTGTGCAAGCCAGAGGTTGACATCCAGTATCTTTCATTGATCCTCGCCTTATTTTTGAGGCAGGCTCTCTCATTGAGCCTGGAGCTCATCGCTTCTGCTCTGCTCTCTAGACAGCAAGTCCAGGCATTCTCTGACTCCACCACCCAGCACTGAGATTGTAGGCTGGATTTTTATTCCGGTGCTGGCGATGCAGACTCAAGTCTCCATGCTTGCGTGGTGAGAACATTGTTGACTGGAGTCACGTCCCCATCCCTTTTGTCTTACTTCGGTTCCCCCCCCCACTCCAGAACATCTGTATGCTGGTGTGGCCACAGCTGTGTCAGCGCCTGCAAAGCCCTGCCCTCCCCTCTGTTTTCTCCAAGCAGACCTTTTCTCTTCTCTTTTCCTTTATCCTTCTCTCAAATATTACATCCCAACCACAGTTTCTCCTCCCAGTCCCAGGGTTATCAACCAAACATGGCATATCAAGTTGCAATAAGACTAAGCACCTCCCTCTGTGTTAAGGCTGGAGGAGGCAACTCACGAGGAGGAAAGGGTCCCAAAAGTAGACAAATGAAACAGAGACAGCCTCTGCTCCCCCTGTTAGGAGTCCCGCAGGAAGACCAAGCTATACAACTGAAACACATATGCAGATGACCCAGGTCAGACCCCCACAGACTCCCTTATTGTCAGTTCAGTCTCTGTGAGCTCCTATGAGCTCTGGTTAGTTGATTCTGTGGGCTCTGTTCTCCTGGTCCTCAGCCCCTCTGGTTCCTACAATCCTTCCTCCCGCTCTTTCACAGGATTCCCCTAGCTCCATCTAACATTTGGCTGTGGGTCTCTGCATCTGCTCCCATCACTTTCCAAGCAGATCTTTGATGTCCCCCTGAGGAGTGCTCACAGTGGACCTTCCCCATGGTCCTCGGCACAGGCAATCCTGTTCTGTGGGAATGGCTTAGCCCTACCCTAGGCCCACCGTTTCTAGGAGGGATATCCTATTTACACACAGAGATGTGGGTTTTCTGATTAAGAATAAAGACAAAGGGTGAGAGCTGCACTTGGCATTTTGACCAAGATGAGTCCTGCTGAGATTGCTGAGCACCTCCCAAAGGGTGGCAGCTTCTGACAGAAGGGAAGGAGGGGGTCTAGAGATGTTATCCTGGCAAACGGCATCAAGAAACTCTTAAGCTTCGGTGTGCCATGTTCCATCTCTGTAGCCTGCAACACTCTCAGAATATTTTTATTCTCAGTAGTTCTTCGATCCTTGCTGTGGATCTCTGATGTACATGGAACATTCTGCTTTGCATTTGTCCATGAGGAAGCTGAGGCCCGGAGATGTCCTGCACCTGTCAGAGCATCGTGTAAATGCTCTGTGGTGAAGGTAAGATAGGAACCCAGTTCAGGTTGCTATGTTCCACTCCAGTCGAACCTCAACTTGTAGGTCCAGGCTGTGGGCACTGGTTCTGAGGATGCTGAAATCCCTCAGCGTGAGGAAGCTGATGCCTCTGACTGTCAGAGTAGAGCTACTTTTATTTCTTATCTTACCTTCCCAGAATGCATTTGTGGAGCAGGTTTCAGAGGAAGAGAATGTGTATGTATTGGAACCTCTATTCCAGTCACACCCACATTATGTAAATATGTACACAGAGCCTTTGCTTATTGGTTTCGTGTGCAGTGGCTGGTGCACTGTGATTCCTGAACTGTGCTCCCCAGCCCTGCCGTAGCCCCTCATTGCTCACCTAATGGAGTGTGGAGTTTGCTTGTAGGGACTTCGGGTCCTCTGTAATCTGATCTAGCCTGTCCCATCTCCCCTTCTGTCTCCAAGGAAGTCTCTCTCTCTCTCTCTCTCTCTCTCTCTCTCTCTCTCTCTCTCTCTCTCTCTCTCTCTCTCTCTCTCTCTCTCTCATTTTAAGCCAGGCTCAGTCCTCCATCATGCCTCCCCTGTAGGAAGCAGGACTATGCTCCTCCCTTTCCTCCTCCCATGTTCTCATCCATCTTTCATCTTTCTTCTTCAAGATGAGTTCTGATTCCCTAACGTAATACCCTTGCTTCCCATTTAAAACAAACCCATTCCCATTACTCCCCCCCCCCCCCCCACACACACACGTGGTATTCGGTGGAGACTGAAGGAAACTATCTTCTCATTTTTCTAGGCATTAATGCTTGCTGGTTTGTTTTAGACTCTGTTCTCCACATAGGTCGTATTTCCTCCTTCCCATGAATTAATGATGCTTGTTTTTCTCTTTCTATTCTCCCTTCATGCCCTGTTTCCCTGCTTACCAATGGAAATCCTGTCTATTCCTCAAGACTCAGTTTAAATTCTATTATTTTTCTTCTCTCCCCCCTCTGTTTGTGTTTATGTGTGTGTGTGTGTGTGTGTGTGTGTGTGTATCTGTGTGTGTGTGTGTGTGTGTGTGTGTGTGTGTGTGTGTGTGTGTGTGTACATGCACATGGGGGCCAAAGACTGATGTTAGATGCCTTTCTAACTGCTCTCTGCCTTCAGTTTTGAGACAGTCTCTCCCCAAATCTGGAGCTCACTGGTTTGCATAGGCAGGCTGACCAGAGTGGGCCAGGTATCTGGCTGTCTCTACTTCCTCATCCTGGGAGTTACAGAGCGATGCCACCATTTACAGCTTTTATGTGAGTGCTGGGGATCTGAACTCAGGTCCTCAGGGTTATGTGGTCAGCACTTTATCAAGTGGGTCAAGTGTCCTGCCTGATGCTCTCATTTTTATAAAGCCTTTGTCAGCTTTCCTCTGAAACCACCCCCTGCCCATCTTCTTGTCTGGTGAGCATTTGTATTGTTCAGTTTTATAGAGTGTGATTCCATTCCACTCGTCTTCTTTCCATCTGGAGACAGTAAGTATCTTCGGGGCAAGGTTGGTTACTCCCTCATTGTGCCCAGTACTTTGCTCACTGCCCTATAGTCAATAAATATCTGTTGTAATGAATTAATTTGAATAGGTTAAATTATATCATCCTGCCTCTGCATTCCTATCCTCTTAACTGGTGGCCCCTGACCTAGCTCTGTGTGAATTTCCTCAAGTTTCATTTTGGTAATGGAAGAAATACCAAGCAGAAGAAAGGATATATATCTGCAGCCAGTCAGCATGATCTACTGTGTTTGAATGTGAATATTGGAAACATAACTTATAAGAAAGCCATTTCAATTATTTGTAAAATATTTAAATAGTATAATCCAATTTACATTCTATCATTTCTAACAGCTGTAAAATTTACTTTACACCAAAGTTAGCTTCATCACTTTAATTCAGTCTGGAAAAACAGTACAAATGAAAGCTTAATTTGTATTTAATCTCCCCTTTTGTTTCTACATTATTGCCTCCGAATCGTTCCTTTTAGTGATTGAGTTTTAAACCAGAGAGAAGAAAAAGGCTCAATGAAATATTTGAGAAGAATATAACCCATAATGAAAAGTTTAGAGTAAATGTTTAAAAATCCCATCTGGCTCTGTTATTTGGGTTTTCAATACTTGGCAGTGTCTTTGTTATCAAACCCGAGGTCTGAGCCATGTGGGTTACTTTGTGGGAACATGAGGCCCCGACTCTCTGGTATTTAAACCCAGGTGGCTCACTTGGAGTGGGTGCCATTTAAATCTTTTCATATGAAGATTGGCAGAGGGTCCACATATGAGTGATTATAATTTAGTGTGTTGATGGTGCTTGTGTGTTCAAGCGGCTTTATCAGCATTTGCTTAGCTTTTCTCTGTACATCCTGGCCATGTTCCTGCTGCTGTCACTAGCAGGGAGTTGTCACAGAGAGAGGTAGCAGAGCTGTGACTCACTTTGTCATCCCGGTATTAACATTAGATCTGATGTATGGGTTGGAAAGATGGTTCCAGGAAGAGGTTGAATGGCCAAGCGACACAAATGTTCTCAGGGCAGACTGACTTTCTTGTGTTTCTCTACCAACTGTGGGTGTGGAGAACTGTTCCAGAGGTCCATGTATACCTCTGCCTGAGCTGTTTCCCCTTCTACTGTATCCCTCCGCCTCCAGCAAGACTGTTTGAAGCAGAGAGCTGGCCAACCGGGAGGTGCTTCCGGGAAGTGAGCACATGGCGTAGACTTTATTCTGACCAGTGAGGAAACCTCAAGTAGAAGTGTGGTGAGTTAGTGTGTTCAAGATCTTCTGTATCCAGGGAGTTAGAGGAGCCAGGAACACTGGACACTTCAGAAAGATGTCAGGGAGGAAATGCGAGGGATCTCTTGAGACAAGGCTCTAAATAGCAAGAGAGATGAAGAGAAATATTCAGCAGAGCCATCTCATCCTCAGAAAGGAGCTAAAGGGCCCAGATGTCTGTGTGTGTGGATGCTCATGTGGCGTCATAAGGTCAGATGTGAAGTTGCGACAGAGTGGATCTGGAAATTCTTTGACTTACAGAGCCCTTTCTTCTCTGTTGGCTCAGATGGTCCTTGGAGCCAGTTTGTGATTTTGGTCTCACATGGAGTACTGGCTGTACTTCACAGATAAGGAAACCAGGGTCCAAGGCTGTTAGGACTTGCCTAAGGTCACACTGCTGATGGAATGATGAATTAGGTTTCAGGGAAATCCTAGTATTCCTGCTTCATTAATAAGTCTTCCTTCTATAGCACTGTGCCTTAAATATTGTCGGGAATTTATAGTGCTTTCAGGGAGCAGAGCCATCTGAGACTGAGGGTTCTGAGTGCAAGAGGGATGGAGAGAGGTCAGGCCAATGGCATTGCAGATAAAGATCCAGAGAGGCCAGAATATGCAATCTGGCTAGGGTGGTGAAAGGGCATACTTTTCTGCTTCTTGCCTTCATCCCATTAGGTGTATATAGGACCAGTGATGCTGGGCTTAGGAATCCCCTTTCCTCATCGACAGAAGCTGACTTCCCCATTACTGTTTTCCCAAATCTCTTTCTATGACATGACATGTCAGCAGCAGGCTGGCCTTACATAAGAGCAGCAGAAGGTGCCTCTCTAAGGTGACAGAAACATCCTTCCAGGAATGCCCTAGAACTAGAACACTTTCTATCAAGGGACTCTCTGTCATACTTACTGTCAAGTCTCGGTTGTTTCTTCATCACATGTGAGGTCCTAGGAGCATGACTTGTATCCTGTGCATGCCTGTAGCTCCCCAACCTAGTCAGTGCCAGGCTCCTACTGTATGGGTTGGTTAGTTGAGTGCATGAATGTGTCATTGAAATGCATTGCTAGCATGTTATCAGTATTTAGACATACCAACCAGTTTCTAATTAGTCTAACAGGCCCAGCAACTCAGAGGATGACAGGATGATTGTGGTTTTAATTCTTGGGGCAGTCTAACGAAATGCCACCTTACTTAGAGCAAATCAGAACTTTCCATGTTAGTGAGAGGGTCTTGGTGGGCAGGTGCTGATGATCCAATTGCCTTGATTTCTTGGTCAGTTCTGTCACACTGTTCCCTACGGTAGGTTGCTTTCTCCATCCTTAACATGTAAGACTAGACTCAATATTATGGAGGACAGACACAAGGGTAGCAAGAGAGCTCCAGGAGTTCCATCAGTCCAGCTGATAGAAGCCAGGACTCTTGCTCTGCCTGGCCAGTGCTGCCTGGTGCTCAGGCATTCATCAGGTCCATCTGTCCAGTGTCACCCTGGTCTTTCTGGTGGAACATGCTTTCCTTAATTCATAGTACTGAGAAGACCATTCATGGCATTCAGAACTTTCCAAGTGTGGACTAATGCAGGCTTTTCTCCCGTGCTGGTCTATGCCACTCTTTCAGCTGAAGGCACACCTGCTCTCCAGGTGACAACCAAGAGACAGCACTCTTCTGCTCAGGTTAGCCCTCAGCTCCTTTAGTAGAGCATGGCCTTATTACCAGCACTTCACATGACTGTAGCTGAAGTTTTCTCTGGTCCTGCCCAGCTCCACAGACCCCGCAGCCATTTTAAAACAATCATGCAGAAGCTTATATTAATTACAAACTGCATGGCCTATTGGCTCAGACTTCTCACTAGCTAGATCTTACATCTTAAATTAACCCATTTCTATAAATCTATACTTTGCCATGTGGCTTGTGGCTTACTGGTGTCTTTACATCTTGCTTCTCATGGCGGCGGCTAGCAGCATCCTCTCTGTTCTCCTTTCAACTCACTCCTCTTTAGTTAGAATGTCCTGCCTGATGCTATTCTGCCTCACCATTGGCCAAACAGCTTTATTTATCAACCAATCAGAGCAATGCAAATTCACAGCATACAGAAAGATGGTCCCCTGTCACATGACTCTGACACAATAGCAGCAGGGATCTTGGTGGATGTGAGGTGGTGACAGTATGAGGAGGGGATCGTATTGTTTCATAAGAGTCACCAAAGTCAAGAGAGTAAGGGGCTGGGGATTTGGGAGAAGGGGTTTTTCTCTTTCCTCAGCTTTGAATATACCCATCTGTATCCACATGCTGTACTGATATGCTTTTTCCATGGTGTAGTGGTTACTTTTCTGATTGCTGTGACCAAACACTTGAGGGGGAAAGATTTGTTTTGGCTTGCAGTTCAAAAGGATGCAGTCTATCATGGCCAGCAGAGCAAGGCAGCAGAAGCTTAGGCACCTGGCCCCATTGCATGTGCAGTGGAGGAGGAGGGAGAGTGTGGGGTAGCAGCTCACCTGCAGTCCCAGCCTCAGAGAGGCTGAGAGAGAAGATGCCCAGAGCAAGCTGGCAAAACCAGCTATATAGGGAAGCTCTAGATTTGACTGAGAGAGCCTGCTTCAATGAATAAGGTAGAAAAGTGATTGGCAATGATTTCTAGCATCAACCCTGGGACATGCATAATCCACATGCACATACACATATGCACATATATGTGTGTCCATCTATACATGTGCAAACATACACATGTACACACTACACACACGGGAAAACTAAAAAAAAAAAAGCAAAGAGAGATGAATCTAATGCTCATCTAGCTTTATCCCTTTTATACAATCTGGGATCCCAGCCTGTGGAATGGTGCCACCCACATTTAACATGGGTCTTCCCCCTGCAATTAACCTAATCCACAGAATCCCTCACAGACATGCCCTGGGATTTGTCTCCAAGGTGATTCAAGATCCTGTGAAGGTGACAGACTAAACCATGGCATGAGCCTTGGGATGTTGTGAAACATCTGCATCACAGAGGCGATGGAGGTGTGTAGTGGTCCCTCTGCCAAGCATGGGAGGGGTTACTTGAGCAGACCACTAGTTTGCCGTTCATCCTTATAATTCCCTGCTGCAATTAGCTGCTTCTGCACCTGTGATTACTAACTGCAGTATGAAATCCACTGGCGTTAGCAATACCCTCTCACATTTATACTGTAGGGATAAAATGCTTATGTTAATTTTAAAGTTTTGACCCCCTATGTTAGTCTTGTTAGTCTCTCATCTTCCTATGTTTGCATATCATCCATGTCCAAGGACTAGTACGCATTTCCTGGAGTCCTTGTTAAAAGCCAATGTATGGAAACTGTTTATAGCAGCAGATGTTACAAATCTGGGACTCTGGATTAATGTCAGTTTCTGAATGTAGAGTGCTTTAGTTAATTCCACCCAAGGACAGATGATATCATCTAGGAAGGAGGAATATATTAGAATCTGTCAGCCTGAAGGTAGTAAAAGGTGGTGATATGTTACAAGGAGTACTAAAAGGTCATTCAAAGAAGAGATATTGCTAATAACTCAATTAAAGTTTTCATGCTGACATTTTACAAATTTCGGTCTGAGCCCTAAAACATTTTTAGAGCTAGCTAAATTGAGACCCTAGATTGGAAAAACAAGGGTCAAATAGGATTCACACAATTCCTTTGTGAAATGAACAAATGGGGCTACTCTCTTTGTCCAGAAAGTTCCAGCCAACCGATTCATTGAAGCTTCCTTGATATTTAGGCAGAGTTACGAATAGCTGTCTCTGTGTCTTCAGGGACCTGGTTCCTGGACTTCCTGTGGATACCAAAATTCACAGCTGCTTAAGTCCCTTAGAGGAGACAATACTGTATTTACCTGTAACCTGTACATAACCTATGTGTATATAATGTCTCACATGTATACATATAGGTTATATGTATACAATGTCTTTCTGTGGACATTGAATATTTCTAGATTACTAACAATACCTAATACATTATGAACACTGTGTATATAGAGTTATACCATATTGTTAGGGAGTAACCATAATATACATCTGAACATGTTCATTACAGATGGGTCTTTTTTCTGTGTTTTCTACCTGGGCTTGGTAGAATCAATGACCTGGAGCTCTTAGGTACTGACTGCAGATGATATATCCTCTTTTTTTTTTTTTTTTTTTTTTTTTGGTTTTTCGAGACAGGGTTTCTCTGTGTAGCTTTGCGCCTTTCCTGGAGCTCACTTGGTAGCCCAGGCTGGCCTCGAACTCACAGAGATCCGCCTGGCTCTGCCTCCCGAGTGCTGGGATTAAAGGCGTGCGCCACCACCGCCCGGCTGATATATCCTCTTTTGGGGTGCTTTTGCTATGCTTCTGCTAAGGTGTAGAGAAGCTGACTCATTCAGGTATTTGACCTTTAAGAAACAACATTTTCTAGACCCAGTGCTCTTGATGGTTGTGTCTGTGGACTTTTTTCTTCCTGGGAAACCTAATCAAGAGTAGAAAGATAGGGGGTGCAGAAATGCTTCCAGACCCCATGATTGGATAGGAACATTCTGTTAGCTAGGGTTTCTATTGCTGTGAAGAGACACCATGACTACAGCAATTCTTATAATTGGGGCTAGAGGTTCAGTCCATTATCATCATGGTGGGACATGTCCATGTGCAGGCAGACGTGGTGCTGGAGAAGGAGCTGAGGGTTCCACACCTTCATCCACAGGCCATCAGAGGTGAACTTTATTCCACACCGGCTGTAGCTTGAGCATAGGAAACCCACCCCCACAATGACACATTTCCTCCAACAAGGCCACACCTAGCCCAGCAAGGCCACACCTCCTAACAGTGCCACCCCCTATGGGGGCCATTTTTCTTTCAAACTACCACAACCATGTTGGCCGAATAGGTGGGCAGCTAAGCAGGAAGCCTGGAACAAAGGTTCCCCCAGATTCTTCTGTCTCCTTTGGATGGAATGATTCTTTCTTGGGAAGGCTATAGGCTGGGAGCCACCCAGCTTCTCCAAGTAGCTCTCCCTAATGTTCAGTCAAGGCATTCTTCCTGTCTGGGGGAATATAACATGTTTCATTCCTTGGCGTTTTCCCGTTTTCCCTCCAACTTGGAAGTGATCAGCATGTATGTAAGTGCACAGGTGTGTATGTGTTCAGTAGTTACGGCCAGCCACTTCCTGCTGTGTGCCTGGTGCCAAGGCCTTAGTGAGACGGGAGGTAACCTAGCCTTAGGGGCTCACTGGTGGAGGTGAAGGTCTAATCACACACAGGTGTGTCAGATCACACAGGTGTCAGATCAGCAGGGGCAGGAAGGCGGAGACAAAAGAGCAGCATGTTAGATGTCATCTGCAAAGAGCACCAGATCCTGGAGTTAACTAGGGAAGCTGAGAGCAAAGAGCTTTGCAGGGAAGGGACCAGTTACGTTCAAAGACTTTGAACTTAACTTTGGAGCTTAGTGATTACGGAGAACCAAGCAGAGGTGTGTGTGACTTCAGAGCGAACGACAGAGGCAGAACTCAGCCTGGGTGGGGGGATAGGTTATAGTAGCCCTTGTGGCCTGTCGCCAGTAGTTTCATTTCTTAAAATGTTAAATAACTGTAAAGACATACCAAACCCCAGCTTCCGATCCACACGGTGAGTGGGATGACACTTCTTTTGTTCTTCCCTCCGGGGCTCTCTATCGACACTTCAGCTAAAGTTCCAGGCCGATTTCCATGTCTTTTGAGATGTCTTCTTCAGTGGCGAGAAGAGCAGCCATGGGGGTCTCAGGACTGGGCATCTTAGAGTCAGAAACTCTTCCCCGTTTATGACTTGTGTGAGGAGAGGGAGAGGACTGTCACCCCTGTGCACCATGTACACAGGAGGCACTTAATGCTTGCTTGATGATGGATTGGAGGTGACATCCATCTCTCAGGAATTCAGAACTGGGTTGGAGCCCTCAAAGCCACCCGAGCATTGTTAGCAAAGGGTCCCGGGAGGGGGAGTGGCCTGGCTGCATCTGCTTCCACGTCCTATGTGCACACTGGAGCCCCCTGATGCCAGCCTCACCATGGCAAGTCATCTCATTAAGTGCACACCCATTCCTCTGCCCCTTCTGAGGCCCTCCTGATGACAGCTGTGGAGGCCAGGGATGTGTGGCAAAAGCCTGCTTATTACAGCCTGTAAAGGGAAGTGGTGGCTGCTGGGGAGTGCTCAAATGAAGACAAATGCGTTGTTAAGTTTTTATGGACCAAGGCCACACTTTCATCAAGCATAATTTGCATAACGTAACCAGTGTTCAAGGCCAAACAGTCCTCCTGCCCCAGTGACAGCTCTGGCAACCCAGCCGACTGGGGTGAGGCCTCCAGCCCGGCCCCTCAGGTCAGGAAACCTCCTCTTCCCCTTGCTGGCTCAGCATGCTGGTTGCTACAGAGCTTCATTTTGACCTCTCCAGGTAAATGCTGATGATACTGAAACTCCTTGTCTTTCTGCAGCACACATCCAGCCAAGCTCAGGGCTCTCTTTCCCAGTTGGCCTTGGCTTTCTGGCCAGAGCCATCTATAAGGGCTGGGTGGGCATTTTATGGGGTCCGTTTTGTTCACTGTGGGAGGACCCTGGTTCATCTCTGGGGTTGGTCCAGGTAGACCTTGTGACAACATTGGAGGTAAAAGGCAGGCTAGTAATTGGAGATGCCATGCTCCTCCATTGCATGCCAGACCGTGAAGCGGTCTGATGGTGTCCTGGGTGCGCTCAGCAATGGCCTTTGACAGCACCCACTTTCATGACATGCTAACACCCCCAGAGACACTGGGAGGTCAAGCTTACCTGCAAAGCAATTATCATCCCGTCTTGTTGCAGGGGTAAGTGTTCAGTACCACATGATAGATTTTTTTGCTGGTAATCAGACCTCTCTGCCCATTGGTCTTCCGGATCTACTTGTGTGTTGACATTTGCAAGGTGTGTGTCATGGAGCCGAGCTAGAGAGTGAGAGAATGGAAAGGGGAGGGAGAAGGTGAGGATCACTATATTCAATTTAATGATGACAATTTCCCTACATGGACTGCTTCTAGAAGAGACCATGGATGTGTGTCTCATACTTGCATCCACAGCGAAGGGGATGACATGAAATTCTGTTAGCAGCCATGGTGATCTATTGCCTTAATGATTTCATTGCTTGCCAAATAAAAGAAAAATTCTCTCTGTCGCACAAAGCCCTCTCCTCATCAAGCAATTCATTACGAGGCATTTGTTGTAGAGCAGAGCCCTGAGGAGGAATTCTGACCTTCTGTAAGTTGCTTTGGGGCTTTAATATCTATGTATTTTTGGCTACTTGGACAATCTGATTCTTTTTAGATCACAGGACAAGAGCGTGTTTGTATACCTAATGCTGAAGTTTATTCATGGATTTGAAGGACTCATAGATTTGATTAGGAATTAATGGTGATTTTGTTAATAGAGTTCAGTCAAAGCTGTCTTCCACTATTATACTAGCCATGGCAATGATAGATGTGTGTGTGTGTGTGTGTGTGTGTGTGCATGTGTGTGTGTGTGTGTGTGTGTGTGTGTTTAGGGAACATGTGACAGTTAATCTTGATTGTCAACTAGATTAGACTGATATTTATCTAGAAGGTTAGTAGAAGTACACCTCTCCAGGTATTGATGAAGCTATTTCCAGAAGACATTCGCTAAGGGGAGAAGACCTGTAGACCTGTCCTGAATGTAAGCAGCAACCCCCTCCCCCCAACAGACTGGAACCCTGGTGGAATAAAGTAGGACAAAGAGCAGACTTCACTTTTTCTGCTTCCCTCTGGCTATGGTACACTGGTCTGATCCACCATCCTACGCCCGCGCCCCCCCCCCCCCCCCGTCACTGTGAACAGAAACGTTTAAAACTGTGAGCCCAAATTTTCAAATTTTCAATCAGCTATTTTATAACAATGACTGAAATCTGGCTAACACAGGGTACCATGTGCCTTGTGAATAGTTTGAACTAATCCCCCAACATCATGTATGAGAATTTTAAATAAGCTAGAGCCTGTAGCATAGGCAGGTTCCAAGGAGCTATTTTCCAAGGCTGTTAGAAGTGGAATAATCTGAATCATAGACCAAGAATCCAAGGTCATAGCGAGGGAACAATGCCAGGTGACAAGTCCCCTGGGTCAGGCAAGGCCAGTGGAGAACCAGTAAGAGGGGTCAATGCCGGTGTGACTTGGAGTCATCTGGGATGAGGTCATAGACAGCTCTGTCAACAAGACCTTCAGGCATCAGGATCGAAAGCTCCAGGATCCTGTTATTGTATGAACTTGACCATGGCTTCGAGGGAGTGATTCAGAGCCTTGCTGTAACTCCGAGATTGCTGTGTGCTAACTGTGCACTGTCTGCTTTTTCTGTGGGTGTCTAGGTTCCCAAACAGAGTCCTATTTGCACACTAAAACTTCCTTGGGAGGTGGAAGGGGCCTTGAGGATGTTGGAAGTCATTGATCCTGAATCCCAAGTCATTGTGGTGGGCCTACTGGGGTCTCATGGGACAGTGTTATGCGTCCTCATCCATGTTGTTTTCCGTGCCTTTGGTTAAATGTTCTGCTGAATCTGGTAGCCTGCAGGCCTCAAGAGCACCCTTTCAGAGTGTTCCAGCTAACTCAAGGGCAGGGCTTGGTAATCCTGTTTTGGATGTGAGGTCTCAGCCTTTAAAAAAAATATTTTTAGACTTACTTATTTTATTCTATATTTAAATGTTTTGCCTGCCTATATGAATAGGTGCTGTGTGTGTGTGTCTGGTGCCTACAGAAGTCAGAAGAGGGGATTGGATCCCTTGAAACAACTGGAGTTACATATGGCTCTGAGCATCCATGTAGGCGCTGGACACAGAGCCCAGGTCCTCTGCAAGAGCATCAGTTGCTCTTATCTGCTGAGCCATCTCCAGCCCCATCTTACTGTTCAGTCACGTGAACATTAAAAGGTTTCTGTGCTCCCTTTTAGCTCTACCATAGCAATGTCTACACTGTTGCTGTGTATCCGAGCCAGTCACGCACATCAGGAGAGACGGCCTCAGGGAACCCATACAAACGGACATGATACTGATGTGCTGGTTCTTTAGCTACCTCAAAATTCACCTGGAAGAGACCTCTTAGCAATATGACCTTAGGGGTCAGGGGCCTTGTCTCGCTTATGTTTTAAAGAAATAATTCTTTTATCTTTTTCAATTAAAATATGATTACATCATTACCCTCTTTTCTGTTCCTCCTTCCTACTCTTCCTGTGTTCCCCCTACGCCCTCTCAAATTCATTGCCTCTTTTACTTTGTTATTACATATATGTATAAATGGATAGATATATAAATAAAACCTTCTGAATCTGTTTAGTGTTTCTTCTGTGTGTATGATTTCAGGGATGAGTACTTGAAATTAGATAAACGAGCAGGAGGCTCATTCCTGGGCGGCAAATTCTGCCTCTCAGCGGTCCTTAGTTGCTTGTAGTGTTTTATCTAGGGGTGGGGCTGCAGATTTCCCCCTTCCATGATAGCATGTCCACTGACACTGGCCAGGTCCTGTTTGTGCAGTTATATTGTTGATGTATCTTAGGTGTGCAGTTATATTGTTGATGTATCTTAGGTGATGCTTCCTGTCCTTTCCAGGACACATGATCTCACAACAGAATTCCAAGTCCTCTGGCTCTTCACAGTCTTTCTGCCTCTCTCCCTCAGGGTTCTCTGAGCTTTAGGTGGTTTTTTTTTTTTTTTTTTTTTTTTGACCATCTTGGACAGTGGTTCTCAACCTTCCTAATGCTGGGACCCCTTAATACAGTTCTTCGTGTTGTTAAATAAAACTTAACAAGCATAAAATTATTTGGTTGCTACTTCATAACTGTAATTTTGCTGCTGATATGAAGTGTAATATAAATATTTTTGGGGGGTAGAGGTTTGCCAAAGGGGTTGTGACTCACAGGTTGAGAACCACTGATCTAACACCATCAGATTATGGTGAGCATATGATTTTTTTATGAATTGAGATGGAGAATGGAAAATAATTGCAGAACTGTAGGTATCAGAACACATTCCCCCTCTCCTTCATGAATTTGTTATAGACATTGCATAGTGCACATACCTATCCATGTTTCCTGACTCCATTTGGACTATTTACTGCTCAGTCCCAGGACTCAGTGCCTTGACCAGGCTTATAGCAGCTGCTGAATAAATGTTGTTGAATGGCCAAAACTATGATGTGGATATGGAAATTCGCATTTACCAAGGTTAAGAGAAGACAATAAAAATCTTGAGGGTAAGACAATATTTGTTTTTCTTTTGCCTGTAAGCTGTGTCTGGAATCTGTTCCATGTAACAAAAGTGGCAACCCAGAGTCCTTCAGTGTATTGCCATTGGTCTGCAGATAATTTCCAGTCTATGCCAAGATAAGGATAGAAATGGAGCCCATGCATATAGGAATGTCTGTGTAAGTTGTCAAGACTCCTGAGCATGGAGTTTGTGGGTTCGACTTGCTATGTAGGGTGTAAGCCAGCATGAAAGTTGTGGGATCCACATAGTAAATCACATAGGGTATGCACTGCACACTGCTAGGTGGTGTGGGACTGGCCCCTGACAAACTGGGGAAGACATGGTCCCGTGCCACATGAGGGGGTAAACTATACAGCCACAGAGTGAGCAGTCAGAGGGAGCGTGGATGGTACTGTTCATCCCAGAAAGCCACTTCCTTCTGCTGCCCTGTCCCCCTGCTGCGCTGCTGACTGAGAAAGGGCCGATGCAGCTGCGCCCTGTCCCCGTCCATCAAGCCAAGTTTCTCCTGTCTCGGCTACAGTATTTTTCTCCATTTAAAGCCAGCCAGCCTTGCGTGGCTATTTAAGTGGCTCCTTTGGCCTCATTATTATTACCCTGTAATCAAATGAGCTAATTAAGTTGTTTCCTATCCACTGACCAGAGACTATTAAAACCTTGAAGGTGACTCTAGCCTTCCTCTGCTCCAGCTCCTTCATTTTTCAAAGGCAATCGAGGTTCAGAGAGGTAAGCGATATGTCTCAGGTCACACAGATATTTAGGAAAAGAACTGGGCTTGGCTTCTTCCCTCCTAGATGATTCTGGTTTGCTATTGGACTCTGAGATTGAATTAAATCCTTTCAGATTTTGTAAGAGCTGAGCATGTCTGTTGTGGTAATATAGGCTCTCTGGATGATAGGGGACCAAGAAGAGGTAGATCTTCTTTTATCAAATATATAACCATAAGTGGGCACATTACTAAACAGGCTCAGGGCTGAGACTGTGAGTAATGGAAATTGAGGGGGTAATTTTATAAATATATAAATGAAATTACATCCTTATATAAAATTATATTTACATATAAGTTGCTAATGAAGATTAAATAAATTTAAATAATTAATGGCAAAATCTAGTATTATTTATGAAGCCCTGGGAAGATACCATGTAGAAGGATAGTGACTTTATGTTCATTGTAGTTTGGTCCCTAATAAGGATTAAACTTTACATAAGAGTATTAGAAACATGAGATGCAATTTGGAATATACCGATTCAAGTACCTTTTCAGAAATGTGTCTATTAGAGAAAATGAGCTCTCATTCTCCTTGTGAATTAAAACACAGGATGTCGATGGAGGCCTAGGCAGGGGCATTTGTTTCCTGCAGACTCTCAGCAGGTCTCACTGGGTCTGACATGAGAGTCAGGAGAATGTGATGTGTATTCGATACGATACGATACGATACGATACAATACGATACGATACGATACGATACACACCTTGCTGTGAGCTGTTGTCAATGAAGTTCCATCAGAACACCGCCACACCCACTCAGGTAGTAGCGAGGGCTGCTTCATGTTCCAGAGTGGGGACTGAAGAGCTGTGGTCGCTCTTTCCATGTTGATGCCTCTGTCTCCCGAAGCCAGTGGACTTTCCTTTGGAAGTCCTCCTCCCTGGGTCTGAAGAGAAAGAAAGGGGAGCGAACTTTCATCACCTTGTTCAGAAGCCTGTTGTAAAGCCAATCTCTCCCTGCTGGTGTTGAGACTATGTGTGACTCCTGGCCATCCAGGGAGAATGAAACTACCCACCCCTGGAACAAACATTCCATCTTTTCTTTTTTTTTTCTTCCATTTTCTTGGGGGAGTAATACATAAAGTCAACGACTCTGGATTCTATTACTATGTAAGAGCTCTTTAAAAACATCTAGCCATCTGCTTAATAGCCAGTAATATGTTTCTAATGGGCCCTCTCCAGAAGACTCTTTTAGTTCCCTACTGTAATCAGAGTCCAGGGAAGCTCCTGGAGTCATGTGATCAAAGACCAGCCACCCGGCGAGCTCACTGTGTCTGACATGGGTGTGAGGAATCCGTGATGCAGAGGCCTGAAGCTGGCTCTACAGGGGAAGCTAGAGTTCTGAGAGTCATGTGAGGATGCCTTACTGGCTCATCAAACCTTGTGAGTTCACGGTCCTCAAGTCCTTTCAGATACGCATGTTGGCGTCTCACAAGTCTACGTGTCCAGGTGCAGTTGCAGCCGAAGGTCAGATCATTACTCTCCAACTTTCTTCCCCGATGACAGACACTGAACTACTGTCACCAGGAGCCTTGCATCCCTGGTTCTTCCCAGCCACTGATGACAGCTTGGCAAATGATGAGTTTTCTAGCTTAAACCAGACTAAATTGCAGACAAAACAAGTCATCAGCTGGGTAAATACTGGATCTCTGTTTAGCCTGGATAAGAAGCGGCTGATTAGCAGGAATGTTTAGTGTTCATAATTGCCAGTAGGAGGCAAATAGTGGGCTCGGGCTGACTGGAGATTGTTGCATGATATCCAATTAACACCCACTTGATTGTTCTTAATTACTCCTGCCTGATGACAGAGGAGTAAAGATGTCATACTTCAAATGTACAAATAGCGTCTGAGTCATCGATACACCTCTCTTTGTAATGTCATAGTCTGTTCCTCTTAGGATGGCTAACTTGCTCTTAGCAGAGAGATGGAAAATGACGTGTCCATTTGTTCAAGATCGTGGTAAATAATAAGGGGAGTTAGAATGCAAAGAAATCAAGATAAACACAGGTCATTTCTGTAGCGTCCTGCCTTAGAAATGTTTCTTTTGAAAATGTCTCACTGAAGCTGGCTTGGTAGAGAGGGCTTATAATCCCAGCTACTTGAGAAGCTGAGGCAGGAAGACTGCAAGTTCAAAGCCTGCCTAGTCCACACAGTTTAACTCTAGGCTGGGCCAGGCCTGTCCCGAACCTTGAGAGGCAGCCATTTCTAACACATGGTAATGATATTTTATGACTTGTTCAACTACATAGCTCAACCTCAAAGCTATAGGAGTCAGCTGAGGTTATTTGAGTGACCACAGTGGACAAAGTGTCAGCACTGGGACCTGAAAGGAGGTTGACTGAAGTTGCCTAGAGGATGTTTCAGCTGTTGGTGGCTCTAAGGGCCAACATGAGGAGGAATGACATGCTATTTTACTTTAGTCGAAAACTGGGATCATTATCCTAAGCTCCAAATCAGCCTGTGTCAACTCCAGGACCCAATGACCAAAGACTCCGATCACCTCATGGCAAGGAGACTCAGGCTCTGACTTTCAAGATGGAAGGTCATGTCAAAAGAAGAGGTCCTCAAGGAGATGGCCTTAATGAGGAGTCACTGGGATCTATTTCCACAATGAGAGAAGAGACATTAGGCTATCGGTCAAAGTCAAAAATTCATAAGTGTATTTAAAGATTTAAGCCTGAAATGGAATTCTTAGGCAGTCATTTGGAGCCTTTTGCTATATATATGTGGTGGGTGATATTTAAGAGGCACACAAAACATTAAAAATTACCTCGAGAATAGCGTGCCCTCCCTTGAATAATGAAGAGGTAATGTGGGGGATGGTGTGGTGGGTGGTGTTGGGGTGCCATCACTTCCCACTTGACAGATGATGAGCAAGGCTGGGCTTGCTAATCAGTGTGGTGATCGAAGGGTCCTGAGGCAGCATGTTTGGAGCAGACAGGAGGGTCATGTGGGGGTCATGAAGAGAGAAGGGGTGGGGAAGGGAGAAGGAGGGAAGTAGAGGGGAGGGGGGAGGGGCAGAGAAGAGAGGGAGCGAGAAAGAGGAAGAGAGGGCAATAGAGAGGATAAAGGGGCACTTTACTTTGTTTCACAGATTCCCAGACTGAGAGATGCTGCACAGAGGTAGGAGGCTGGGTGATGATACCCAGTTGGGGCTTAGAATTTGAATCGTGTAGAATAGAGCGTAGCCCAACCCTGAAACCACCAGGCAGCCACTAAGAGGTTCCTAAACTTCCCCGTGTGAATACTAAAATATGAATTTGGTGTTGGGGAGATGTCTTAGTAGGGAAACTAAGCAAGCAAAGAGGGAGGACATGAGTTCAATCCCCAGCAACTGTGTAGGAAGCTGGGCATAGTAGTGTGAACCCGTGATTCCAGAACTGGGGAGGCAGAGACAGGAGGATCTTTGGGGCTTGCTGGCCAGCCAGGCTAGGTGAATCAGTGAGTTCCTGATTTAGTCTCCCTCAAAAGTTAAGGGAGAGAGAGAGAGAGAGAGAGAGAGAGAGAGAGAGAGAGAGAGAGAGAGAGGAGAGAGAGAGAGAGAGAGAGAGAGAGAGAGAGAGAGAGAGAGAGAGAGCTATTCAGTGTCTGCCTCCAACCTCCACACACACAGGCACAAACTTGCAAACACATACACACCCCAGGATTTGCTTTAGTTCATATGAATGTGTATCTATTAGGTTCTTACTACTAAAAATGTGGTCCCAAACCCTGCACCATCCATGTATCCTTGGAGCTTGTTAGGGATGCAGATCCCCAGGCTCCATCCCCTTCCTCTTACCACTGAATCAGTGTTCCCACAGCATCCCCATGTAATTGGCAGGCCCACTGGAACCTGTCAATCAATCACTGCTGAGATCTCACTGCTCAGTTATGGAACCATGCACTTGCCATTCGGTAGCAAATAAATGGACTGTGTGCGTGGATGGGTCCATCCCTCCAAGTCTCAGTTTCTCTACCTCTAGCTTGGGTGCATTAGTGCCCACCCTGCCCATCACCCCAGCTCTTTGAGGTGGTTTAAGGAGCTAATACAAGGGAAAGCACCTTAGTGATGAAGCCCTGCTCTGGTGCTCAGCTAGTAAGCTATCCTTTATCATCACCCAGAGAACTTTAAACAGAAGGGCTTAGGCTCTGCCCATAGCCCTTCTGAACTGACTACCTGGGGGTGGAGAGGCAGGGCTGGTCATTGGGGCTTGTTAAAAGCTCCCCTGTTGATTCTGGTGGATAGGAGGAGGCAGGGTTGCACTCTTGCTCTTCTGGTTGGAATGTTTAACTTTCCTCTTTGTTCCAGGACCTTGAGAAGGGCTCCTGTGGGTGGGATGGAGTCCATGCAGAGTGAAGAGCCATTTGCTTCTCCTCTGCATGTAGGCTTCTTTTTTCTCTTTCTCTAGAGTTGCCTCTGCTGGGAGCATGTCACATGTGTGCTTGGCTCGTCTTCTTCAAGTCCTACAGGTGTCTGCTCAGGACCTTGTGTAGTATCTACAGTGTGAGTCTGTGAAAGGCAAGGGTTTCCTCTGAAGTCCCGTCTGGGGTGCCAGCATTTCCCCCTAACTTGGAGGATGTGTGAAGCAGGTATAGGAACCTGAGGGTCAAGAGGACAGAGGCTGAGTCATAAGTGCTGTGTCCTCTTAAATTACATGTGTAGAAAAGCAGTCACTGAGGGAATGTAGTAGGAGGCTGGGTCTCTGGAAGGTAATCAGATCATGGGAGCAGGGCCCTGGAGAACCAATGCTCTCCCAAGGCCCCAAAGAGCTGCCTGGACCTTGCACCAGGTCAAATCATAACAAGAAGCACTATGTATGAACCAGAAAGCAGGTCCCCACCTGCTTATACATAGATAAATCTACTGCGGCCTTATCTTTTACTTTCCAGACTTCAGGCCTGTGAGAGATAAGTTGTGACTGTCAGCATTTTGTTTTCCCAGGCAGAAGGGACAGCGGCTTCTGAGTTTGAAGCTAACACCTTCTCTTTGGTCTGACCTGTCTGAATTACCTAGCTTATAGTATTGAAGCAAGATATATTAAAAAAACCGAGGTAATTATATGTGAAAGTGCTTTACATAGTATAAAATGCTACATAAATGTGCAGATGTGCTTGGTTGATTTTGAGTGGGGGAATTATACAGTGCAAGACATTGGCTTTCATGCTGAGAATGCTGCTCCTATCTGGAAGTACAGACTCTTAGCAAAAGAGTAGTTAGTGCTTGGTCAGGGCTAGTTTCATAACATGCTAAATGAGCAAGCATTTCCCAGGATTCTGTGTTAGGTCCTAGGTTCAGGAAACAGCAAGAACCAAACCGGGAAGAGAAACAAGATGAAAGTTGAACTTGCCCTCCTGGAACTTAAGTCCTTCCGGGTGGTAGTGGTGGGGGTGATCAGGAATACAATAATCCTATCCGTCTTTGTCTGGAAGGAGGATGATGTCCTGAGCAGGAAGGTGGATGACAGAGTGGTCTGGCTACCTGTGAAGGCAACAGACAGGCAAAGGCTCAGGGTGGAGCTGGTAGTTGATTCTATAGTATGGCAGGGAGGTCGATGTACTGAGATCAGCAAGGTAGTGTTTCTGAGGCTGGGTCATACAAGGCCTTCTAAGGCTGTGGCCAGGACATTGGGTTTTAGTTTGGAATAGAAAGAGAGCATTTGGGAGGTTTTTAAACGTGATTCATCTTAAATTTCAACCCAACTTGATCACTTTACTGTGGCATATGTGTTTCGAGGAGAAAAGAGTTAGAAAGCCAAGTGGCAGCTGAGTGACTTGTCAGGAAGCTACCCTGACAATGCAGGGGATGAAGGTGACAGCCACAGGGACGAGGCAACAGGGCCATACTCTGGATGCTTAAAAGGAAGGATCAAAAGGATTGGCTGATTAAAAAGTTGCATGCTAGAAGTTGGGTGTGGTGGCTTATGCCTGTAATCTCAACACCAGTAGTTGGGAGGCTGAGGCAGGAGGATTGCCATGAGTTCAGACCAACCTGAACTCTAGAGACCCCATTTCATATAATGAAAAACAGGAAGACAGGCGTATTGGGGAGAGAAGAGACAAGAATGGAAGCTCTGCTTGTTCACTTAGGGAGCTGATGCAGAGGAAGTGATGTCTAGATGTCTTAAGTATAAGGTACCGATTAGTCGTCCATGTTTGGGTATAGACAGTGCCTGAGTTGGAACAGTTTCTGTGGGGAAAGGTGGGGCTGAGAGAGAACCTTGGCAATTTCTATGAGTGTGTAGATGACATTTAAAGTCATGGGGCTGGGCTAGATGACTTTATTCTGTACGAGATGTATGTAAGGCCTTAGTGTGGCAGTGGTGATGCATGGCCTCTGGAGATCATGGCGTATTGTGGGATCTTAATCAGCTCTAATGTTCTCTGAGCCCATACAGTGGACATGCTCATTATCTTGTCTGTCTGCTCTAATTATGAATGTATGTTAATGCCTACCAAGTCGGAGAAAGCAAGGGAGTACCCTCTGGCTTCAGCCTATGTCTCCAGTATGTTCCAGGGGCACCCTTATCCCTTGTTGAGCTGGGTGCCCTGATCACCTTGAACCGGCTCAGTCCAGAGAGGTCTGGGTGGCAGGGCCTGATGCTCTGGACCAGCTCCGTAGGTCTGCAGCAAAGCATGATGGATGAGTTCCCCCAGTCCATTGCTTCCAGGTGTTCTTTAAGGGAGTGCTTAGGAAGCCTTACTCAATTTAACTTAAGACATAAGTGATGCCATTCTCAATGTGGAGCAGTGGCTTAGAACCTGACTCAATGTCCTTTTTACTAAGTAATTATCCCGATTTCCTTACTAAATGTTATTTTATGTATTATGTTTAATAGCCTCTTTCTTTCAGCCATGGTAGGATGGTAATAGCAGCAGATAATGTACCACATACTCATCTGATATTTCTGCCTCTGGCATCTGTAGGGGAAAAAAAAAACTTCTAGTCAGAACCTGATCCATTTCTCAGATCTCCTGAAAAGGTTTGGGTTGCTTTGCTTTTTAGGAACCTAAGGAAAGATAAGCTCTTATCCTTTTAAACATTGAGGGCACGGGGTAGAATTGGAAACTGAGACCTGTGATGTAAAGGGAAACTTGCAAAGTGTTGGGATGGCTTGAGTATACTTAGGAGTCACCAGGGACAATCACCAAGGAAACAGGAACACTTAGAGACACAGAAAGGAGGATGCCTTCTGTCCTGAAGATGGAGTTGATGCAGAATGCGGAAACGGGAGCGTATAGGAAATGGTTGTCACAGTGGACTTATATGTATTTGGCTAAGAAACACAATTGTCCAAGAAGAAGGTCCTATAAAGTTCAGAGATGTTGTTCTGGGTCACTGGATGTGGTTGGGAGAGGTGATTTCCAGATTCTTCTCATCAACCAGGGATCAACATCTCTACTATTGTCTTCTGTATATTGAAGATGATACAGGCCTAACTTTCACCAGGATATTGTGAAGATGGAGTTGAGGGACAGAAAGTAAATATAAAGGGCTGGGGAGGTGGTTCAGTCCATAAAGTGCTTGCTGCTCAAGCATGAAGATCTGAGTTCGGACCCCCAGCACTGGCCTAAAATGCTGGGTGTGCTGGGAAGCAGAGACAGAATGTTCCCCAGGCTTGCTGGCTAGGTTGTCTAGCTGTGTCAGTAAGTGCCAGGTTCAATGAGAGACCCTGCCTCAAAATATAAGGCAATGCTCTGGCTTCCACAAGCATGCAAGCAGGTGGAGGTGCAGGCACACACACACACACACACACACACACACACACACACACACACACACACACACACAGTGGATGTAAAGTGCCAGGCCAAACACAAAGTCCCATCAATATCAGCTGTCATTGGTATCATGATTCTCATTATCACAAACAATTTGTGAGCATTGGAGTGGAATAATAAGCTTGCTATTTTGGAGCATGTACTTTGGGCATTTGTAGGTACAACACAGACTCAGAAACTATTTGGATTCTAGCTGTGTGATTTGCTGTAAATTACTTAACCAAGAGCTTGTCTGAAAATAAGGGAAGCCAAGTTGCCTACCTTGTGTGCCTGTGATGAGGATTATGTAAATTAATCTGTGTAAGCCACTTAGAAAAGCATCGGCATGCTGGGTTGTTTATTATCGGTTTCATAATTGTTTTTATTTATTATTTTTCCTTTTTTAGTGGTGGTTTCTTGGTCTTTATTCCCTTCTGCCTCTCGGGTGTGTGACAGGAGCTTGTGTGTCCCCAATATCATCTTAACTGAAGCCTGTTTATGTGTCTCATGCCTCATAAATAGTTGCCACTGCTCTCTAAGACTCCCTGTGTGAAATGTTCAGAAGGCTGGAATTTCATCTGTGTGTGATGGTTTCCTGTTCTGGGCCCAGCATTGCTTACAGGAATCATGAGCCCAGCATTGCTTACAGGGATCATGTGGGGACGTAGCATCCCCCCCATGACCTGAATATTCACTCAGACCCACACTGAGTCATGAACTCTGCTCCTGAGGGGCTGAGGGATAATGGTGCCGATTCTGGGAGTATGCATTAGTGTGCGTGTGTGTACACATGTGTGTGAGTGTGAGAAATTTGTAGCCTATAGGTAAAGCTTAAGGAGCTTTGCTTTATTTAATTTTCAGGGGGAGGGGCTATAAAGTTGAATAAAAGGCACTTAGTCCAAAAACTTTAAAAAATTGCTACTGGACAAAGTAATTTTTTGTCAGACTTCTGTGCAGGGCAGATTTACACTGGTTATAAATCTCTGAAATTAAGGTCTCACGGTAGAAAAGCTGCAATGTATTCAACATTAGCAGACACACAGGCCTGCTCTGAACCATGGCCGTTCTCCTGCCATGTAGAAGAATGCTATCTAGGTGTGTGTTTGGGGTAATAACAAGTTTCAATGTGCTGCTTAGGTCGGGAATGGCTCTCCCGTGAGGGGCAGACTTTCCTATCAACATTCCTTTGCCTAGAAGCAAAGGTTAAGTTGAAGAGTTTGATTTGATGACAGAGCCAACTAGGCCTTTTAACATTCTGGGGGTCTTGCCTTTCATCTTCTAATCAGGATCAGAGTCTAGGATCAGTGACCTTGCAGAAGTTGGGGACATCAGGCCAACACTTGTTCCTGGTCTGCTTGAGGAGGGTGA
Source organism: Peromyscus maniculatus bairdii (assembly GCF_049852395.1). Taxonomy (NCBI): domain Eukaryota; kingdom Metazoa; phylum Chordata; class Mammalia; order Rodentia; family Cricetidae; genus Peromyscus; species Peromyscus maniculatus. The sequence continues at coordinate 38,124,827 of NC_134860.1, read as the reverse complement.
GACTAGGAGATTTGAGGTGCTTAGCAGTTTCTGAGTTGACCTGGGTCCTGGAGATTGCCTCCTGGGCTTAATGCATTTCTTCCCTACCTTCACCAAACTCTGAGGCCTTTGAAATATGCTGCAGATTTAAGCAACTTTACAGATATCTAATGGGTCCTTTTATTTCAAGGCTGGGGAACCAAGATCAATGTGATTAAGACATTTGTCAGTGGTTAGATAGGTCATTTGGGGCAGACTAGTGGACTTTCTAAGGCTGGACCATCTGTTTCTAACAAAATGGTCTATCTCAAGCATTGATATTTAAGGAAGAGCAAGCTGTCTCCTTGGTTGTCTTGGATGTTTATGTGCTACTTTTGGGAAGAAGGGGAAGGGGGAGGGGAAGGGGAGGGAAGGGAAGGGAAGGGAAGCTGCCAGAGCAGCCCAGATGTCTCAGAAGCAGGACTACAAGACAACTTCCTGGAGGCAGGAACCTTAGCTCTGTTACAAATGAATAGGCATCAACCTCTGTCTTCCCTGTTCCTAATGCCAAGTCAGGTGGGAAACTTTAGCGAGTTTTTGGAATGAGGAACTTGCCAATGCTTTCAGTGGCAAGGAGAGGAGCCATTTGGGTTCTCTTGGGCCTTGGGGAAGTGCACTCTACTAGAAGACCACATATCATGAGGAAATGCCTCCAACCAAGAAACACATTGTCCCAGATACAAGAAATGTATAGGTAGAAGGCTTTTTGGATTACTGTGACATCTAGCCATGCTCCATAGGAACATTTACTCCAACTTAAAGAATTATTCATAGATAACATGGGGGTACAGTTTGCTTCTAGACTTGGTTTGTGGTCATTTTTATCTTTCATAAAAGTCTTTGGGTCTAGGTTTTAACTTTGAAAAGCATGCATTAGGGTGAGATTTTTTTTCCTCAAATACCTTTGGAAATGTTGACATTTCAGAAATGTTAAAGTCACCCATCCATGTGATTTTTAACACGGGTGTTGTATTTTTGAGAACATACTAGATGGCTGGCCCTGCACTGGGCATTAGTTACACAGGGATAAACACGGTGCTATGTGCTGTGCTCTCCTGCAGCTTGGCCTTTGTGGAATACAGATGGGGAGGACGTTCACTTCTCTCACAGAAAAATACTCCATCGCAGAGAGGGTATGGGCATTCTGATCTGTAGACGACACTCAGTGTTTCTAGACTTTCTGCCCTCCAAGTGAAACATGGTGGGCTTTTCTAGAAAAGATGCTTCTACCAAACTGGGTTCAGAATCTTTAGCAAATGTGTCTGAATCAGCCATAGTACCGGGAAGCCAAGAGGAGGCGATAGATGTTGGAGTGAACTATGCCTATGAAATATTTTACATTCTAAACAGGCTTCTGTCCAGCATTATGTGTAAAGTTGACAACCATTCAGGCCTGAAGACATGGCTTAGTGAGTAAACAGCTCATGACATAAGCATAAAGACTTGAGTTCAGTCCCCCAAACCATGGAAACACACACACACACACCACCACCACCACCACCACCACCACCACCACCACCATCACCACCACCAAAACCCTGGTCATGGAGTTCATGCTTGTAATCCCAGTACTGGGAAGGTGGAGAAAGGCAAATTCCTGTGGCCATGCGTATGAATCCCAGGCTAGTGAAAGAGCCTGCCTCAAAAAGCATGATGGATAGCTCCCAAATAATGATACTTTGACTTCTGACCTCCATGTGCATGTATAAGCATGTACACACCCATATATATGAACATGCACACACGGAGACACAGACACACATGCATAAAATCAATGCCTCAGATTCTTCCAATGTGCTAAAATTAGAGAGGTATATCTGGAGTCTGTCCTAATAATAGAGGTGCCATGCAAACCCATCTGCTTTGTTTACTTGTACAGCTGGTCCCCCGGTAGTTACTGAGTGATTGCTGTCTATCAGATCATATCCCAGGACCTTGGGTCTAGCAGCTAAGAACATCCTCTCCACTAGAGAGGCCATGTTTTCTCCAAGACCTTTCTAGCAATGGCCAGTGGCTACAAACACCCTGGACTTAGGGTGGAATAGACGAGGGGTGGGTGTCCAGTCCAACCCGGCTGGCAGTCTCTCCAAAACACTCCTTCTGTGGGCATGAGAACGGGGTCCAGAAAAAAATGGTCTTGGGCCTCATCTTCCTCTCCAGTTGACTCCGCTCCAGTGAAGGAATGCTCTTTGGGGAGCAGTATGCAAATCTTCATCAGGCCCAGAAGAAAAATACTCCCCGACAGCCCCCTCTGTCTTCATTTGCATGCAAGTTTGTGGATGCTGTTATTTACATTGGTGAGACAGAACAGTGGTTTTCTAGCTTTGATGTGTGTGAGCCTGTGAGATTGGAGCCCCAGCTCCTTCCTTTGAGAAAACAAATACTTTTGTGTTGATTTCAATGAGATATAAATCATAGCCAGGAAGTTTACAGTTGAGTAAGAATGATATAATTACTGATTGTGTACCAAAAGGGGACATATTTATGAAACAACTTGGAAACGCTCGTAATCCCTTCGTGTATTTTGAGTAACTAATTGCTATGTCATCCTGGCGCATTTGCACCATGAGAGAGTTAAGTCTGTCAAATGTTTCCCTCCAAAACCCTTGTTTTAAGGGATTTCTAACTGGGTCGTAAAACTGTGTTCCAAGTTAGGGCTGACTTGGTGGCAGTCTGTGCCGGGAACACTTGATTTTGAATGGTGCCAGTCAGAGTTAAATTACAGGCTGGGAAAAAGGAAACAATTTTTAAAAAAAGGAGGTGTTTATGGTTCCCAGCTCCCCTAAGTACCTCTTGAGGATCAAAATAGCCTCTTTAAAATAAATGCAGGCCATTAGTCCACAACTGAGGAAGCCCCTTTGAGGCTGGGCTGGAAGAAGGGGAGGTAAGGGCCTGAGCTAGAAGATGCTGATGTGGGTGTTTTTTTTTTTTTTTCAGTCCTGCATGAACAGGATACCTCCTCCATGCCATGCCCCCAACCCTGTGGTTCACATATATAGAGGATCTGTCCATCTGTCCATGCATGTCTGCAGTACACATGGGTACATGTAGAGGCCAGAGGAGAGCCTTGGGTGTTGCTCCTGGCCTTCCACTTCGTTTAAGACAGAATCTCATGTCACTTTGTATGTCAGGCCAGTTGTCCCATGACCCTTCTGGAGTCTTCTGTCTCTGCCTTCCATCTCATCACAGGAATGCTGGGATTGTATACCTGTGTCACCACGGCTGGCTTTCTGAGGCTTCTGGAGATCTGAATTCAATCTTCAGGTTTGCACAGTAAGTGCCCTCTTCACTGGGCCATCTCCCCAACCCCTTATTCTGATTCTTATAGGAAATTTGGGTTTCGTGGACTGTGTCTACCTCCCTGGAGGGAAAGTGAGAGAGGGCCAGTATGAGCCTCAGACTCCATGGATTTACCTTGAACCTTACCGGTCCCAGGGTAGTTTCTGTCTGCAATACCTGCTGTCAGTGGACATGAGGAGGCAGATTTGTAGCCTGGCTCCTCCAACTTCAGTTCAGATTCCCTGTCTCTCTGTAGACTTCACTCATGCTTTAATGGCACTTTTTTTTTTTAAACAAAAGCTAATTGCATTGGTTTCTCCAAAAGGCATCTCTTTAAACAATACATCCTGACTGTGAAAACAAATCCATGCTTGACTTATTTCATTTATTTCTGCCACCCTAATCTAACCGAGGATGAAGCCATTCTGGAGAAGAAGACATGTGTGCGTCTCTGTCACAGCTTTTCATCATCACAACAGCTTTTCCAAATAATACAACTTGTGACAAATGTGAACATTAATTACAGTTAACAAAGGAATGTCATGTGAATGTTCATTGGGGGAAAGGGAAAAAAAAAACCAATCAACAAGATTACATCTTGCACCAAGCTTCAAGTCAAAGTGCAAAAGTCAGAAATCAAATACCATCAGTTATCAAATTATGTTAATGATTCTAATGAAAGATTCTGGTAGTTTGCAGCAGAATGTGTTGCTGTAATAGTGACTAATAGAACAAGAGAAACTGATTGCTTTGAATTAATTAGAACTGACTGCAGGATTTTTCTTTTTATTTATTTATTATTTAAATTTCAACCACCCACTTTAGAACCCAAGGTTTGTGTGTGCAGACCATTTCCTTCCCCCCCCACATTGTCAACTAGCCATTTTCCAACATCATAGATAGCCCTCACCAGCCTCAGGGGGTTGACCTAAGCTGACAGCTCACAAACTCGTATAGAGGGTAGAAGTAGAGATCCATCCACAGGCTGACCTTGACATTGGTGGGACTCTGGGCTAGAGTCCAAATGAGACCCTTGCCTACAGTTCCAGTTCCCTTTTCTTTATGACCACAACTCCATTTCCATGTTCATAGTCACCACCCACTTACGACCGCCAACCAGCTGTCCTTTGGTGTGTGTGCTCTGGTTGTGGTCTGTTGGGAAGCAGAGACAAGAAAGAGATCTTTGCAGGCCCTGGAGCTCAGAATCATTTGGGGAAGGGCTGTAAGTGTTATTTATCCATATTGGGGTTTACTAGCTTGGGAATAGACTTCAGGTTGGAAGTGTTATTAGAGTCTGAACTCATTAAGGCACAGCCATGGAGCAGCATTGAGGCCTTCTGAAGCATTTGGGGCCTAGTGTGGAGGCTCAGGTTACCTGGATCGTGGGCTGTTTTAAATGTGCACATTCTTTGCTTTGGATTTAATCACGTGTATATAGAACACTCTTTCACCAAAGTCTCCTGTGTTCATTTATTCCTCCCTTTTCTGTTCAACACTTGTAAGTGCCAAGCTCCAGGGACACAAAGAAGAGATGAGCTAAGGCCTCTGCCTTCAAGGATCTCACAAGCTTTTCAATCTGTAGTTTAATGATGAATACCACTGTTCAAAGTTCTCAGCCTTCCGAGGATGTCTTGAATCTTTGTTGTGTGTTTTTCCTCCAGCCTATCATGGAAGTATCCCAAAATCTGTAGGGAAATATGAGGGATGCAAACCAGAGCTTAGAGGTCAGCTTCCTCATTTCCCCTCATAGCTATTTGGAGGTCCTGTGGGTCCCTTCCACTTTCCTACTGGCTAGCCAGAGACATGCTCTTTCTAAATCTATACCAGAGGCAAACTGGATGGGGCATCACACAGAGGATATGGTTAGGGAAAAGGCCTGGCCCAAGAGGGTCTGATCTGTGTGGTAGTTTCAAAGGCGGCCCCTGCTCATCCTGGAGCCTGCTTGTGGGGGGTTCTTCCTAAAAAAAGAATTGTGTTAAAATCAATGCATCTTGGGCTGGGGGTGTGGCTCGGTGGTAGGTGCTTTCCTAGTATGTCCAAAGCCCCATGTTTGACACCCAGCATTGCATGAATCAATGGGGGTACACATTTGTAATCCCAGAATTTGGGAAGTCAGAAGCTGAAGGTCATCTTTAGCTATGTAGTTAGTTCAAGGTCAGCCTGGGCTAATGAGACTCTGTCTCAAAATCCTGTATATTGCTCCCATGTTAAAATTCTTCTCTTTCAAGTCATTGAGGCTTTTCCTGAAATTTGCATCATGGAAGGAATGTTTTGGTCCTTAAGGAACGGACTTTAACAGGGCCCTGCTCTTAGCAGACAAATCCTCCCATGTGGATAACTAAGTACAGGTCGGCCTTAGAGCCCTGGCTCCCGGGTGTTGGGAGACCAATCAGGCTGTGTTGAATTTCCCTCGCTGGCTAAATTGGTACATTAGGACAAAAACGATTTCCACATTTGCATAGTTGATTTCATTACTATCGCCATTATTGATGCCCAGCTCCTCTGAAAGAAAGGAGCCATAAAAGCAAATAAAATCACTTTGCGATTCTATTATTGGATAAATTACCACATTACTGCCTGCGTTTTAGGGCTAAAGCCATTCTCCACATTTGCATAGTTTATTTCATTATCATTATTAATAACAACAACAATAATAATGATGATGACTCGGATCCTTGAATGAAAGGGACTAGAAAAATGTTGGAGCCTCAAGAAGTCTTTATGGACTCCCTGCCTTATCCGCAAGTCCCTTTATTTGCTGTGGAAATACGGCTACTTCAGCGTGCCAGCCCAGAGCATTTAACGGACCCCACGTAAAAGCACGTTAGAATGTGTAGGGCTGTAAGGCTGCTGGAAGGTAGTGTCTAGTTGTTCACTGTGTCTACTGAAGATTTAGGTTGAGAGGTGCACCTTACAGGTTGTATCCCCTGGGGAAAGGGGACTTAGACTTACCTAGCCTCAGCTTCTGCTTCTGTATATACAACATGGAGATCATTATACCTGCTTAGTGGTTTGATGGGGATGGCACCATGAACCTGTTCTGGGGATTCTCGAGCCACCAATGCCTTTTTTTCTAAGTACCTGGAAGTACACAGCTGTGGGTGGATTGCTGTAGATGAGAGACAAGGGACTATGTTAGTCTCTCTTTGGGGCTGGGGGAATTTTCTAAAACCCTCCTTAGATGTCCTAGGCAATGTCGACTGAGCTAAGCAGGGTGAGCACTCTTGTTGGTCGTTACGGTGCTGAGTATTTACAAATAGCTGATTTTGGATGAACACCCCTCGCATGGCTCAGGCTGCATACTCATTCTTACTCAGCAAGTTCCAGAGATGGCCATCTCTTCTTGGCGGTACAGCCATGAAGTATGAAGTCTTTCTGTCCATTAATTCTGAGGTGCTCTGGTGCCACGCACGTCCACTGGTGGCCATCTGTGCTCTGCTGAAGAATTCTCCCCTGGTTTTGTTTTTATTATTTTATTTTATTTCTGCTGCACCAGGGGCTCCAAAAAAAATGAATGTGTCAGTAAAGGATTTGACAGTATGTTACGACAGTCATCAATCCACCGAGCCCTGTAGCCATAAATAAGCTTCATACGCTGCCACACTAAAGAGGACAGTTTTTCTTCTCCAGGACATTGAAAATGTCACAGCCAGGGAATTGTTTGTCCCCGTCTCCACGGCAACGCCACCAGCACTTATCATTAACTTTCACACCAAGATTTTAATCAGCGCTCTTTGCGGCCTGAGACCAAGTCAACATCAGCCCAAATTTTCAAAGCCGTTATTCTAATTATGACGAGAAGGCTATAGATTGATGAGCCAGGTTTTCTGCCAGGACTGGTGGCAGTTAATTCTCGTGACCTGCGTGGCTCAGGGAGTCTCTCTTAGAGATGGAGACTTGAAAGTTCGATTATTAGTGACAGCTTGTAAGTGAGAGGAGCCTTATCTCTCCAGAGGGTGTTGATAACTTGAGACAGGGTTTAACTAGGAAGTAGAGAGACGGAAGGTGGTGGAGGGAGGGGAGGCTGGGGAGGGGGAGGGGCGAGGAAAGTGCGCACACTGTCTGCAGCCTCCGAGCATAATGAGAAATGCGGACAGGCACGGTTTCACAAGTTGTAAATTCTGGTAGCCTTCAGTTGTAAATTCTGGCAGAGGCTGTTTCACTGGGCTATCTGATAATGTGTGAAAATATTTGTCCCTTTGCTTCATAGGCAGGAACAAGCACTATTTTCCAGAAAAAAAAAATGCATTAAACTTCCTGTCTCTCTCCAGCCTCTTTTTGGCTTTCCGTGGTAAAGGCTTGCAAGAAAGCAAAAAGAGAATTTGCAAGGGAAATGAAGCGGGACTCATTTCATTTTTTTTTCCAAGAAGGACTCCATTTTTCTCTCTTCCCTAACCGCATCCCTGCCCTAGCCTCTGTGGATTCTCTCACATTTCTAGAGACTATGGAAGGGGATAGTGAGGCTAGCCTTACCAAGTCCCTCCTCTCCTGGCTCTTCTCACCTGGTGCGTCCACACAAATGAGAGCCGAGCGCTTTGCACTTGGGAGTGGCTCCCTGATTCTCTCTAGGCCTCTCTCCCTGCACTGTTAGTCCCTTGGGTGTGGGCCAGGATGGGAGGACTGGGCACATCACTGTGGTCCCCCAGCTGAAGCTTTCTTTAATCTTACATGCTCCTCAGCCTCTTCTGAAAAGAAGGTGCCAGAAGGCAATATGGTAAGGTTAGAAAAGCCTCATGCTCGATGCTCCGAGGCCTGGACTCTCAGCACCTCCATTTTCTCATCTTTCAAATGGTGATAATAATATCTGTCTGCCCCCTTCACTTCCCAAATGAGAAGACAGGAATTCTGTTGCTTGTATGGACTATGACTGTTGCCCTGCAGAAGCATGGCCCACGTGTGAGTGTCTTCAGACATGTCTGTCTTTCTTTTGCCCCAGTATAGAAAGCGATAGTGCTGTTAGAGTGGATAGCTGTTTTCTTCAAGTGAGCTTTGCACATTGAAAATGAACCCAGTTCTCTTCATTAGCTTTATTTCACCCCCCAACTCCATCATCAAGGCCCAGAGAAGTGAAGTAGCTTGCCTTGGATCACACAGCCAATTAGAGGCCTAACTAGATAGAGTTAGCCCTGGACCCAGCATGCAGCAAAGTAGATCACACTGCTCCCCATATTAATAGGCTGGGATTAAGGACAAAAGCACAGCCAATTAGTTTCTGTTGCACTCCTTTTACAATCCGGTCTTGTTTCCCGTGTATTTATATGTGTGTTTTAATGGTACTCCCTGCCTTTTATGCTGAGGTTGCTCGAGGTATGTTTATAATGGTGGCGTAATTATAATAATAAAATACAAATCCTTCCATGGAGCACACTCATTACCGGCTGGCCAGGTAAAACAAACAGGCCTGGCAGTAACTCTTGGAGAGAGGCAGTGTGTTTCCAAGGTGGTGGGTGCCTCTTTGAAATGCAAGCTGCCTGGATTCTCTAGCCAGGGAGGCCTTGTGCTCCACATAACTGGAGCTGGGCCTGCAAGGCTGAGCCGGTTGGTCAGGAAGATGCTTGGGCCAGGTTGCAGTCTTTTCCAGAAGAGAGCCAGCCAGCCGAGGAAGAGGGGCAGCTGTGCCTCGCATTCTCTATAGCCAGAAGCTCTTTTCTTGAATTTACGAGAAGGCTCTTTAACATCCCAACTTCTGGATGCCAGACATCATAATGTATACAAAAGGAAGATTGTTATTATGAACGAAGCCATAAGAGTGCTCGCGCTCATGTGTGTGTGTGTGTGTGTGTGTGTGTGTGTGTGTGTGTGTGTGTGTGCATGTGCATGCGCATGTGTGTGTGTGTGTGTGTGTGTGTGTATGTGTGTGTGTGTGTGTGTGTGTTTAAATGCCTGTCTGTCCTTGTTAATTAGAAGTGCACATATTGGGAAATTAACTATGAAATACTAAAAATGATAAATTATTCCTTATTTGAAAGTATAAATTAAAGGTTTAGTGTATATAAAATTTGTCATGTTTAATTGCAAGTTCAATTAAAATTCAGGGTAATGATGATTTATACAAGTTTCTGTGTAATTTGATATTCATTAGCTTAGCCAGACACATGCTGATATTAGCTCGTTAATTATGTTTCCTTTTGTTGAAGGCAGCCTTGTGAAAGCAATCTGCTCAAAGTTTTCTAAACTCATTCTGCTAAATGAATATTTGGCAGCTGTTCATGTTATTGAGATGGTCACCGTGGCTTCATTTCACTCCTCGGCCGCATCAATCATACCTTCCCCGTGACAAACAAGGGATTCTCGTTACAAACCCATTTATGAAGGTTACGGCTGACATTAAAGACTGATTGCCTGGTACTGACTGTGGGGTTACTTTACAGCAAGGATGAAGCTTCCACTAATGGCCAGAGGTTACCTCCTCCTACCTGCCCTGCATTGGAAGGCAGGGTTGCCACGGTGACCCGAGTCCCCTTTCCAGTGCCATTGCTCAGACTTGGCAAGGAGAAAATCTCAGAATCCCTCAGGGAGCAGGGACTCAGCCTCAGTCACCTTCATTCTTCTGCAGCAGGCTGGACAGGCTCAGCAGTGTGAGCCCTGAGGTACACAGAGGGTAAGCAGCTCCCTCACTTACCCGCTGACTCTGAGCCTGCCCCCTGAGGATGGGTAGGAGAGACATAGTTTAACCAATGAGGATTTTTCTAGAAGTATACAGCACCAATGGGGCCATGAGTCAGATGAATCACCAGCTAGCATAGCAATTATCCAGCCACCCTGTGGCCATCCTGTGTTTGGAGAGGACTATGAATATTTTGCCAGGTTTTCCAGGGCTGTTATTGAACGACACACTTGACTTGGGAAACTGTGGAATGGTGGGAACTGTCCTTCCATCATGAGGAGGAGAGGCTGATGTGCAGTGATGGCTGAGACCATCGCCATCAGTGTGCATATTGCCAGCCTCGGGCCTCTGGGCTGCCATCTAGGGTGCAGAAATGGCTACAGGAAGATTTTCCCCCTAGTATAGCATTTATTTTCATGTTGCTTTTCTCTCCACTGAATACCATGTCATACGATGATCCAGGCGTTTGGTAAATGCTATGAATGTTGACCCCAGACATTTGTTTCTCAGTAACTCGGGACTTGGCTTATGATGAAAAGATGCAACGAAAATTCCTATAGGGAAATTTCAGTTCTTGCATCTCTGTAGTTCTATTTACATATTTTTGCATTTTCAGGGGGTGGGAGTGGTTCCCTAACTCAGCCATGTTTTTCCTTCCGTCATGCTTTCAGGCTGGTGTTTCACTTGCGGTTACTATGGAAGAGGAGGCTGGCTAACGGTCGCCGAAGTTGTCCTCCTCTTCCTGAGCAGAAGGCTACTGTTTGGCCACCACCCTCTAGCCCACCCCTCTTCCTCCCTGTCCACATGAATGGTCTGGAGGGTGGGTCCCTGTGCCCTACCCTTGTGGGAAGTTCTGACTCTTAATCGAAGAAGCCAAAGGGTGAAGACATGCTTGAGCATGTGGGGACTAATCACTGAGGGGCATGATTAAAACTGTGCTAGGTCATTTGAAATTTCCCCTTGACTTCATACCCTGGGCAAATCCTTTGGATATTTTTTTTTCTGACATTTAGGAAGAATGGCAACTTTTTCTATCAGTATACAGAGAAATATGCCAAACTCCAAAACGCCTCAGGTTTCTTTTTAATAGTACTTAATTCAGGCCCAGTTCTTTATAGACCTCAACAATGTAACTCAGAACTTTCTAATTTTTAATTTCACCACCTTCTGTCTTTTTAATGCATTTTGTCAGTGTGGAAAGCCCTCTGGTGGTCAAAATAATTCCTGTGTGGCTCTTTTAGATGAGCGGAATAGAATCAAGTTCATGTTAAAGAGCTAGGTTCAAATCCTTCATCCCCATTGTTAGTTTCTTGTTCTAGTTAAAGCTATAAAAAACACATTTTCCATCAGAGCAGGGATCCTGAAGTATTCCACTCTAACAGCATCTTGGGGAAAAAATAGTATTAGTACAATTCCCTTATCTCCATGCAAATACCTTAGCAAGGACATTAGAACTAAATGCTGTGTCACCCATGGGTAAACTCCAGCATGTTGCACGAAAGGGAACAGACTCATAGGTGATCTCTCATTTTTGAGAAGGGAAAATGGGGGCCCAGAGAGAAATGATTTGTTCAAGATGTGGTAAGCAGGGAACAGAGCCTTGTGGGGGAGCCAGGTCCCCTGCACTCTTAGCCATGTGGTTTGGAGCACATCAGAATGGCTGAGTCATGCTCGTAAATTCTTGGTCTCCCCATCAGGTCTAAGAATACCAGGTCTCAATAAACTCAGGCATAGGGGCAAAATTCAAATCACACACCATCAGGTTGCTTGGTTCCTTGCTTGGAGCAAGATGGCATGCAGGCTTTTTCTGTTGTAGTTCAGGAAAGAGATTTGGTTGGCTGTGGGGACTGATGTGCATGAACAGTCACCCTGGGCCATCCTCAGCATCTAAAAGCACTTTTTGGAAAGGGTACACTGGACAGTACAACTCATCATAAAGATGGATGAGTGATGGGTGACCTATGTCTGGTGTCCTAGGAAGGCAGATATCTCAATGATGCAGAGCATCTGGTCTGCTCTGAAATTGGCTGGAAAATCTGGCTTGTCCTTCTCTTGCCTGATGCCGTTGCTCAGGCTTACATAATTTGTCTTTGTTTGAGTCCTTGGCTATGACCAGGCTCTAGACACTTTCTCGGTGCACCCTTTCCACGATAGGATGGCAAGAAAGTTCGGGAGATACGATGAGGTGACTGTGGCCCCCCTGGTAGATTCTCATCTGATTTCCTAGATACAGTAGTACTATCTGAGAGGCACAGGTGCCGGCTGCTGCAGGAAAGCTAAGACATTCAGGAATGGCCTAGAATCTTCTAGCATTCCTGTGTTGTTCTTCTGCTCATTGGCACATTTTCCAGAGAGATTATTTAAGCTCTTCACTGAATTCATCGCTAAGCTTCACAAGACCCGGAGTTGGTCTGGAGTGTGTGTATGTGTGTGTGTGTGTGTGTGTGTGTGTGTGTGTGTGTGTGTGTGTGTGTGTGTGTATGAATTAGCATGTACAGATGAGACATAACAGCAAATGAAATGGGAGTTCAGTTCATGTGGCTTGATCTCAGTCAGAAGGTGGGGGATTAAGTAAAATTGCTCAGCCTTCTTTAGTTAGCATGTATGATTTGACTTCTTATCTTGAGGCAATCTGCTGTGCCAGACAAAAAATAAAAGGCATACCCTACCTTCAAAGAACTTAAAAATGGTTTCCTTTGTGAATACTTGCTGAGTATCTATGACAGCCCAGAATCCTGCTGGGCGCTTGAGGCTGAGTAAGTTCAGGCAGGCTGCAGCAGAAGCCTGGTGTGTGTGTGTCTATACCCCTGCAGTATTACTATGTCCAATGCATGGCCCTAAAGCTCCTTGGCCTGGAACAGGACAGGTTAGAAATGTCACTCAAGAGAAGACGCAGCTGTGCCAGTGACTACAGTAGCTGGCTGGTCGCTACCCTGTTTTCTGTTATGGGGTTGCCCCAGGTATATCTGCCCTGCCTCCTCCTGTGGTTCCCCAGTTCCAGGCTTCGCCAGCTGCCCCCAGTGCTATGGAGCCTCATGTTAGCTCTGTGTCCCTTCTTCTTCCTCCTCCAAGGTCCTTTCTCTTGAATCTTTATTTTACCATCCACACTGAGGTGCATCTCACAGTCCACAAATTCTCTTGGCAGAAGGCTTCTGAGATGAGTACTGAGGAGTTCTGGGGTTCTGGGGAAAAAAAAGTAGAAGATCTTTTCCAGATAGAGGGATCTAGGAAGACTTCTTGGAAGAAGTTACATCTGAACTAGGAAAGCTAAGGCTTTTGTTAGGACACTGAGACAGGGGAGGGCATCTCTAGCTGGAGGGGGCAGCTTTTGCAAAGGTCTGTTAGCAGAAGGAATGCAAGCCACAGCTGGATAATTTTAAGTGTCTGGTGTGGTCCAGAGTCTGTGGGGGAGGGTGTTAGGGAATGGAAGGGCGGGTATATGCCTGTGATTGCAGAGAATGTGAGGGGGATCTGTTTATTTATTTGAATGTGAGACTGGGGTGTGTAGATTTCACAATGCAAATATTATAACCCTGGTGTAAGCAAGTGTCCCTTTTGATAATGTGAAGAAGCAGCGATCACATACACAACAAACAGAAATTTAAGTATGAATGGCTGTAGTGTGTATGGTGATATATTATGTACCCTAATAAATTTGCCTGAAGATCAGAGAACAGAACAAGCCACTAGATTAAACGTAGAAGTCAGGCACTGGTGGCACACACCTTTAATCCTAGCACTTGGGAGACTAAGATCCATCTGGATCTCTGTGGGTTCAAAGCCATCCTGGACTACATGAGATTGACTCAGTCTAGGGGAGAAACAGAGCCAGGCGGTGGTGGCACACACCTTTAATCCCAGTACTTGGGAGTCACAAGCCTTTAATCCCAGCACTAGGAAAGTTGAGACAGGAAATGATATGGGTGGGTGGAGAAAGATACATGAGGAGACAGGGACTAAACTCTTTCAGCTGAGGAAGACTTTTCAGGCTGAGGAATCTTAGAGGTAAGAGGTGGCTTGTTCCTTTGTCTCTTTGATCTTTCAGTATTTACCCCAATTTCTGGCTCCAGGTTTTTTATTAAAAGACCATTTAATATTCAAGCTACAAGTGTGGCCTCTGACTGCTGGTGAATATCCAACCAAAAAGAAAGAAGTGTTCATAGCCCGTAGAAATGATCAGGAGAGAAGGGTGGGTGAGTTATATGTAGGGAATGAGTAGACTCCAGGTAAGGGAAGGTTGAACTGAGCTACCTCAGACAGCGCACACAAGGGCCCAGGACAGGAATGGTCTAGTGTCAGGATGGTACTGTGACTGTTGTGGGTCCCTTCCTGCCTGGATAAAAATGTCAAAAGTTGCTTTTTATGATCCTGTAGTATAAACACTAATATAATAATAACATGTATTGAAACAGCTTATACATCCTAAAGTTAATTGATTTCCCTGTTGTTTTGTTTGTTATTTCTTGACTTGGTGTATGCATGCCTGTGTGCACAAGCAGAGATCAGCAGGGGACAGTGAGTGTCCTGCTCTGTCACTCTCCCCCGTGTCCCCTTGAGATAGAGATTCTCACTGAGCCCGAAGCTAGCCTGGCAGCCGGCAAGTTCCCAGGACCCTTCCGACTCTGCTCCTTACGCCGCTGGGATGGCAAGCGCTTGCGGCCACCCCTCTTCTGTTTACATGGGTGCTGGGGATTTGAACCCGGGTCCTCATGCTTCTGCAGGATCATTCCCAAGCCTCCGCTTGATTCTAAGAGAAATGAAAACATTTTGGGGTTTCCCAAATTCTTGGTGACCCTAAGCTGTGCCTCCCTGTATAAAATGGAGATGCTGGGCCAGATGGGGCCTCTCCAGATCTCGGCTCCTTTCCTTGAGCTAGAGGAAGCTGTAGGATTCCAGCACTGGGAAGAAATGCCCCAGCTCCCATGTGTGAGTTCATCACCATGTACACAGAGGACCAACAGTCAAGGAGTCAACTGTGCATCCAGATGCTACATCAGGGTGGCCCTAGCGAAGAGCCAGTTGGTTTGGGCTTTTCCTCCATCTTATGGAAGCAGGCTCCATTTTGCTCAGCTTTCCTGGCAAATCCTTTAGCTATGCACCATCCCTGTGAAGCCCTGTCCCTTCTCCTGGAGAGAGAGTAAACAGTCCCAGCACTCACCCCTTCTGCCTGCCTTGCCACCGACAGTCCCTGTCATCAAGAAGCACCCTCTTGTCTCTCCCTGCTTCTTCAGAGGTGCTCACAAAGAAGGGGCTTGGACAGTGATCCTATCAGAAAAAGGCCTGTGACAAGGCCCATGGTGAGAAAAATGCCTGTGGGTTTTTTTCCCCTTTTTCTTTTTCTCCTAGGTTTTTTTTCCCATCTTCTTTTCAAAAATAGTCAACACACATGCAATACACACTTGTAAAAGGATCAGAAAAAGAGAGAAAATTGCAGCTGAAAGGAAGGCTTCCTGCCCTGCCATACACCTTCTCCCAGGCTTCCAACTGTTAGAGTTGCTTGTTTGTAACAGTAGGTGTTTGTGACTCAGAATGCTGTGCTGTGCTATGCGCCAAGGTAAAAACTGAACTCGTGACTTCATTATCCTGTGGACTAGCAACCCAGAGGGGCAGCCTTTCCAGCACTTCCGCAGCCATGGAAGTGTGGGAGGATGTATTTTTTTTAATGCATGTGTGGTGTATTTAGATGTTAATGTGAGGATGTGCATGTGTGCGTGCAGGTGTATGTGTGTGTGTTTGAGGAGGTGAGGGATCAACATGGTACAGTCCTCTGTCACTTTCCATGGTATGTTTTGAAACAGGGTTTCTTACTCACCCATTCAGCTCCACTAGTCAGCTAATGAACTTCAGGGGTATGCCCATCTCCACCTCCCTAGAGCTGGGACTAGAGATGCATGTTGCCACACCTGGCATTTTACGTGGGTCCTAAGGCTCCAACCTCATGTCTGCATCCTTACACAGCAAGCACTTTGTTGACTGAGCCAAGTTCCCAGAACCAGCATGGACATACTTCAGTAGACATGGTTTTAGTTTGTTCTCCTAAGTTAAGGAGCATGATTGGGTAAGTGAATGCTCTCTCTTCATAGCAGAGCTCCCCTTTCTGATAAGATTGAAGGTGCATTGGTCTCCTTTCATAGACTCCAAATTGTGATTGGTATGTCCTGGGCAAGGTGTCTCTGGAAGTCAGCATAGCCAAGAGGTACCTGTGTTCCCAGGTTCATGGCAACTGGATTCACAATAGCCATGGCCGAGTCAACTGACATGCACATCAAAAGACAATAAATATGCACTGTGAAATATTATCTGGCAATAAAAAGGAAGGAAAACTGGTGACTTATGTGAAAGCAGATAGAACAAGATACTATGTTAAAAGAAAGGAGGCAGGCATAGAAAACAAATACATGTCTCGTTATATAGAGAAGCTAACATAAGTTGATCTCATAAATGAGAATCATTGACTAGAGTCAAGTAAAGGGAGAGGAGGGGGAGACTGAAGGAATTTGGCAATAAGTACCGAACCTAGTGAAGGAGGAAGACCAAGTTCTAGTGTTCTGCAGTCCACGAGGACAACTATAGTTGTAAGAGTTGATCTACTACTATATAGTAATAGTTGATCATTTTATTTTAATCCAAGCTCGAAGAGTAACATGTGGAGAATTGTGAATTGTTAAAAAGAAGCATGGGGTGTTTAGAAGATGGAAGTTCTGCCTCCCCTCAGTGCTCATGAAACATCATATACAAATCCCCAAATCATACTGCAGCCATAGAAACGTCCAGCTCTGCTGTCAATTAAGATGTTCAATAACACGTCACCTGCAATGAAGGGGCCATAACCCCCTGACCTCTCTCGTGACCATTTCAAATGATCTTTCTTTGTAAACTGGGCTGGTTCCTAAGTGTGATTGTTTCCTTAATTAGAGATAGCTTTCTTAGTGGATGAGCAGTGTTATAATTAGTGGTTTTCACTGCCATTCAGCAGACAGGCATTGTTTGGGAAGCATGGGGCCACTGATGCCACCTCTTGTAGCTGAGGGACATTGTGCAGCTTCCGGTTAACAAAGTGTAATTTAATGGCAGAAGTAGAATGAAGTCCTGAGATTAGCCCTCAGTTCGCATACACACACATGCACAAACATGTCCATATACACACACATTCAGGCACACACATGCATACACACACATATACACTGTGCAGACATACAGGTGCACATACACTCATGCATGCACACATTCATACATACACTTGCATACATGCGCACGCGCGCGCGCGCGCGCACACACACACACACACACACACACACACACGCACACACTGGCCCATTTGAAGTCAAGTTGCTATTTTGTGACCTGGTTGTCATTATCAACTCAAATGCCATATCTCCGTGTTGTAATGTCAGAGACATTTCAAGCTGACAAGGACCTTGGCAATTCTTGTGTCTAAGCTGTTTTCTTTAACAGTTTGGGGAATGAGGACCAGAGAGGGTAAGCGACTTGTCTCAGGTTATTTTGGTGCACTTCCCAGACTATGCTGGGATGCCATTTCTTCATTTTGCAGGCTGCTACCCAGGACAGAAGCCAAGTTCTGTGGGTATTATAAAGGAGAGTGAGTTGTGGTCTACTCAAGAGGTCTCCCCCTTATCCAGTCTGCAGGGGCACAAAGTAAAGATGTAAGTGGTGGAAGTGTCAGAACAGAGAACATGCATGCAGGTGGCCACTCTCCGTGGATTTGCTGGGAGTGTGATCCCGTTACACAGTGGCTATCTGGAAAGGCTCCTTCAAAGGGACTGTGACACCTGGGTCAGAAGGGTGGATAGGTTTTCATAGGTAGGGGAGTGGGTCCTATAGGGTGTGAATGATAGTCAGAAGCACAGGGCGGCTCGTAAAGGGGCTACAAGTTCCCAGTGTGTCTCATGTCCCCCTCTGCCCTCATATTGCTGTGAAGGGAGAGGGAGTTTAGCTGTGGGCATGGTGATCCCTGGGTGCATGTGCCCATGAGCTGCTCCTGTAGACACCAGTGAAGTTCAGCCATGACTGGACATAGAAGTTCAGTGTTGAGCATTTGAGAGAACCCAGAACACATAGTTACTGCTGCTTGGGCTTCCCAGAGCTCAGGGGCTACTCAGACTGAGGTGATAGATATGGAGACAAGGGATAAAGACAGCTCCTTCTAGAGTGGGTTGGGATGTTGCCCAATGCCATCCCTAGGAAGTTACTTTGTGTCTGAAGATGATGCCACCTGTCCCTCCATTAGCATCAAGACTCCCACTCCCAATCAGCCAGGACACAAATGACTCACAGAAATGACTCCTGCTCCACAAGTACTGCCTGGCACCCGTCCTCTAGTCCACCTCGCTTTTCTGAGCCTTCAAAACAAGTTTTCATTAATTGTAGCATCCAGTGAAGTGAAGTAACCCGTGGCTTATAAATAATGGCACAGCTTTATGGAAACACCTAAAAACCACCAGGGGCACATAATAAGAAAGTTCTCCATCTCCAGGTGTGAAAACATGCTGGCGATTGCTTGTTGAGCAAGGGCCTGTCAGCTCTTTTATTACAATACATTATTGGGTAATCGTTTAAAAATTATTTATAGAAAGAAATCGAGCTGTGTGGAGAATTCCATCATTTCGTATGTTGTCTGTGAATCTCATTAGCCTTTTAGCCTAGGGGTTGGGACGGGAAACGGAGAGTGGGCTGTGTGTGGAAGACTAAGCATTATATCCGCTTTTCGTCAGGGGGCTTGTTGACCTTATGTTAAGTTGCTTCTCTGTGAGTCTTTCTGTGCTACAGCTCTGGTTTCCATGGTATTTACATCAACCTAGCAACCGTCTTCTGTGTAGAAGCGGTGGCAGGGCCTCCACTCTCCTCTGCCAAAGAGTGGGAACGGCTCCTAAATGGGGAATGCCTTTTCTTCAGGTAAGTTACCGTGGATGTGAGAATTGGGGCTGGTGGCCATGTCAGCCACATCTTGGTGCATGCATACAGCCAGCTTCTCCCCTGTCTCTAGGTGACAGAGACAACTCCGGTGTTCTCAGCCAGGAGTTTTACCAACCCAGCCCCATGCTGGAGTATGGATGCTAAGGGTGTGAGTTGCTGGCATCTCCATTGCCCCATGGAATGTTCTGGGTCTCAGGCTAGGCTGGGCTGCTCTGGAAAACATGACTCCCCACTGCCCATAACCATTGGCTGCCCATGACCCCACAGCTGGCTGACTAGCTACTCTTCAGCTCCTCCAAAATGCCCCTTCTGCATGAGGGGATGGTTTCTGCATCAGGATGTGATGTAGTCAGAATGAGGTGACATCTGGATAAGCAAAAGGTTGTTACCAAGTAGAGTCCCTTGAACCAGCTCTGTACCAGGCAAGAGGGCAGAGAAAGAACCTTGGAGGCAACTAGACTTAGGTTAGTTAGACACTGGTCCACCAGGGGGTATTTGTTTTTCATGCCTCACAAAGCAGATTCCAAAAGAACTTGGATTAAAAGGGAATCAGTCACTGGGAGTAAATATGACAGGAGAAAAGAGTTGACTTGGAGCATCGACCTTGGACATCCACATCTGCGTGAGCTGGAGTTTCTCTTGGTATAGACCCAGTCGTGAGATGTTCCTCCTTGTCCCCCATAGCTCAGGCTGCCTGCTCTGTGGATTTAACAACGTCATTGGGATACAGAGTTCTAACAGCACATGGCACTCTAGTGCTACTTGTTAAGTAGGAGAGTTGATGGAAAAGCTGGGATCCGAACCTGGGCAGTTGGTTTGCTGAGGTGTTACCTTTGCTGCTGTCCTCAGGTGCCTCCCAGTGCTGATTTCCAATTGAGCTGTGAGCAGCGGGGAGTGCTGAGCCAGCTGAAGAGGTGGGGTGCTCTCTCTTGGGAGACAGAAGGCACAGGGCAGGTGAATGTGAGCTGGGAGCCTGCCCCACCCTGGCCTTTACTCACCCATTCAGTTTACACATCTTGATTAACTGAGGCACTATACATGAAGACAATAGGCAAGGGTAAGACGGACCTCTCCCTAAATAATTTGGGGTTGAGAGAGGCCGGTACAGTTAGTGTGGAACATCTACCATGAGAGCAATTGTGTGACTAAGCAATGGTTCCTCTTGTTCTGCAGATCTTAACACCTTCCATATTCCTGAGGCGCCTAGGAAAGAGGTCATGACTGGGTCCATTTTAGAGGGGAAGATAGAGGCCCTAGAACTTGGAAGGGACAGAGCCAAGATGTAAAGCTGTTTATCTTGTCCCCCACCCCAATTCGTGGCCCTTTACTCTTTACCTCATGCCTCTGCAGTGCCACTGGTCCAGCCCAAACCCTTCACTGCATGCCTCTGCAGTGCCGCTGGTCCAGCTCAAGCCCTTCACTACATGCCTCTGCAGTGCCGCTGGTCCAGCCCAAACCCTTCACTGCATGCCTCTGCAGTGCCGCTGGTCCAGCCCAAACCCTTCACTGCATGCCTCGGCAGTGCCGCTGGTCCAGCCCAAGCCCTTCACTTCATGCCTCTGCAGTGCCGCTGGTCCAGCTCAAACCCTTCACTGCATGCCTCGGCAGTGCCACTGGTCCCAGCCCAATCTAGCTTAGAAGACTTGGACTTTGATAAAGAAGCAGGCAGCTGAGGCTGCAGATTTCTTTCCTGGCTGGTCTGTGTAGCCTGGCTCTCCGAGTGTCTTGTATCTCCTTAAAGGTTATGTCTACTTTAGGGCTGTTGAAACCTGTTCACCATTAACCTTTGCCAGAACACGTGTGGTCCAACTTAGGTGTGCTTCTGACTAAGGGAGGGGCAGAAGATTCGGGGATCCATGGGATCTCAGTGAGGGGGTCTGGGTTTCCCATTTAGCATAAATTCAGCAGATCTAACCCCCAAACAAGCTTTGGGAATCTTGAGCACATCCCTAACTGTGGCTCCAAAGATGCCAGACTCTTCCTTTTGAGGAGGCACCTCAGATTGGTTGGGCTTCCTTATGCACTCCCTAGGATGTACATCCTGGACCAAGCAAGAGGCAAATGCAGCCTTGAATGTACAGAGTTAGTCTACTCTGCCTTGAGTCCATGTAGAGCTCCCCTGGCCCTCCAGAGGAGGCTGCATCTTTGAACATCCATAGCCATAAAGAATGAAGCATCATGTTTCCTCCTTTCCACCTTTGAATGTTAGCCTCACATAAGCTCAGTCCCTTGAACTGGCCGCGGAGGAGCCTGTAGGTTTCCTTTTGCATGCTGTTCAGGGCTTGATTTCTGTACTGAGTTGTCTCAGGGTTCTTACCCTTCCATGTACACTCTCAGATCCAGAGCTTCTGGCCTCATCTGTACAGACCTTCAGGAGACCAATCCTGATTCACTACTGGCTTCTTAGAGGCCTTCAGAGGATGTCAGGGGAGAAACTCTACCCTCAGTAAACCTAGATTGTATATGCCCCATCCAGTGGTCTGGCATTGAGATTAAACATGTGAATTCTTCCTGTTCCTAAATACCAAGTTTTAATTTTTCTCTCAGTACCTGAAAGATCCTTTGGCGATCATGATGTTGAAAAGGCTAAAGATGCTGCATACATAGCAGGTAGATGTTTCCACAGCAAAGGACAGATTCCCCTGGAAGACCATACCAGTGATCCTGGAATAAGAGAATTGGCAGGAAGCTGAGAGTTTGTCTGCTACCAAGTCCACACTATGGATCTACCCAGCCTATCTCTGTTCACCAAAGGATCAAGAAAGAAATTCCCAAGATGGTTATGTCACTGGACATTGCTGTGCTGAGGCCAGGGTCTGGATCTTCTGGACATAGTACCACAGCCTAGTCCCTCCAGCCTTTCTGACACTGGGATTTTGTAGCCATCTCCAGGAGCCCAACAGAAGAGAACAGAAAATGCAACACAGATAGTTAGGACTTGGAACAGCCTAGGGGTCCCATGTTCTTCTTCGTGCATGCTGCTGGGATGCTTCCAGCTTCTAGACACAGTATGAAGGCGACTGTCCTGTCTGGCTAGAGTACCTTGCTGGAGAGAAGGGAGTTCTCTTTGTCTGTGTGGTCTGTCTAATGCCTCTCACATCCAATAACTTTAAAACCAATCAAATTAATAATGTAGGGAGAAACAAATGGAGTCCCTCTTTAGATATTTAAACAGGAATATTTCTGCCGTTGACATCTAAATCTTTAATAGGATGTGAAATTTGGCAAACAAAAATGCCAAGTTGCTGGAAACCTGATTCTTTCCCACTATTTTAGGTCCAATCGTTACCACCTGACATTACTCCAGATGAATTTGTTGAGGCTCAGCCTGTGTTAGGTGGTGAGCGTTCAGTCCTGAGAGGTCAAGTGGCTTGGTATGTGGTTCTTGCTCCCAGGGGCTCCCACACTCTGGGCATAGACAGGACATGTGTGCTTAGGATGGCAAATCCAAATTCAGATCAGGATATGCCAAGTGTCATCTGGTTTTATGTGTGGCTACTGCTCCAGCCATTTAGGGAGGGATGGAGGCCATGCCAGCTAACTCCCTTTCACCTTGGAAACTCATGCTGTGGAGTATTTTCATGTGACCAAGAGTAAAGCCTGAAGTTTGGCTCTTACAAGGGATTGTCAAGAGAGAATGTCTAAGTAGATATAGAAAAAAAATATTTGTGTGTGTGTGTGTGTGTGTGTGTGTGTGTGTGTGTGTGTTTAAGCATGCCTAAACCCATGTAGAGGTACTTGTGTTTTTAAATTCCCCAAGTGACTTCCTGAATTAGTAATGAGGCTCCTCCAATGTCATGTAGCTTGGCTGGCAGAGTGCTTGCCCAGCATGCATGAAGTCACAGGTTCAATCTCTAGCACTGCATAAAAACTGAACTGGATGGACCATGGCTGCCATTCCAGCACTTAGGACCTGGAAGGCAGCGGGGATCAGAAGTTTAAGGTCATCCTCAGTGACATAGCAAGTTCCAGGCCAGCCCAGGCTACATGAGACCCTACGAACAAAAAAAGTGAGGTTAAAATCTATTACCACACATGTGGTTTTCAAGATGCAGAATTCCCAAACACTCTTGATATGAGGATGTTTTCATACAAGTCTATTTACAAACCCCCTTTCCCTTCTGATCCTTCCTGGCACTGAACTCAGTCAACTTGCCATCTCCTTGCCCTACCATGCTTTCTGTCATCTGGGCATATTAGCGTGCCCTCAGAAGTAACCCTGCATCCTTTCATTATTCCTCCATGGACCCCTTTTATTCTTTATCTCCTTATTTTCTGTTTCTTTTACTAGCGTAAACGAAATCAAGTATACATTTTTGAATGGTCTTCCCTCTTGCCTAGCGTTTGTCTCCTGCCTCTGTCCATGCCTGTGGCAGACTCCCTACAATGTGTCAAAGCTACTGTGACACCTCCATTCCTCCCATGCTCCTGTTGTGTGGCCCCAGACTTACCCTTCTGGTCCCCTCACTGTGTCCAATGATCAGGGAGACAAGGAAGAGAGAGAGGATGAGGAGAAAGAGAAGGAGAAGGTGGAGAAAGAGGAAGGGGAGGAGGAAGGTGAAGAGGATGAAGAAGAGGGGAATGGGGTGGAAAAGGATGAAGAGGAGGAGGATGGTAAAGTGGAGGAGGAGGAAGAGGAGGAGGAAGGCTTCTTGCTCTCCAGCATTACATCTTGGCAGTCCATATGCTCTCTTTCCTCCTTCATTGACCTGATCCACTCTCCCTGATGCCTCAGAAGATCGAAATGACTGTGTTTGGTGGGCCACCATAATGAGGTTCCAAAATGGTGTGAAGCCATGAAATGTGAAGGTGCTGGGAGTCTTTTTGTCTGCTTGGCTCCTATCAGCCAGTGTGAGGCAGACGGAGCCAGTGTGGGGCAGACGGAGCCAGTGTGGGGCAGGCAGAGCCAGTGTGGGGCAGGCAGAGCCAGTGTGGGGCAGGCAGAGCCAGTGTGGGGCAGGTGGAGCCAGTATGGAGCAGGCCTTCTTTCCTCTATGGAGCCCACTCCGGTCTCATACTTGCTTTAGGTCTCACTTTTGCTACAGCGCGTCTGAATTAACAGCCATGTTCTCAACATATGCATATTCTACCACCCTCTCCACTCCCTGTGGACAGCATTGCAGGCTCTTCCCCAGCATCAGGATGAATCCCCCAACTTCTTCACAGTGTAGTATTAGACAGCTTTGCCATGAGAGCTGAAAACTTGGTTTTTTGCATGGAGCTGAAACACTGTTATGATCATCAGCCAAGATCACGTGGTAAGACTTTTCCTCTGTTTTTCTTTTCCATCTTTTGGGCATCTTCTTTTTCGTGTGTTATTGATGGGTGATGATGTAGTTGCCCATATTCATCACATTCTTGTCATATGTCCAAGTACATGGGAGGTGCTAGGAGATGGCCTGATGGGCAGAGTACTCTTGAAGACCTTAGTTTGGCCCAGAACCCATTGAAAAATGCTGGGCAAGGTAATACATGCCAGTAATCCAGGTGTGCTTGGACTAGAACTGGGGAGGAAAAGAAAGGAGGGTCCCTGGGTATGACTAATTTCTGGTACAGACCAAAGAGAGCCCCTGTCTCAAAGGTGTTCAGGAGGATAAAACCCAAGTTTGTCCTTGGGCCTACACAAGCCCATGCATGCACACACGCACACACACTCACACACATGAAAAGATGATGCATTAATTTGAGCATGGTCATACATGCCTTCAATCCCTGCACTTGGGAGGCAGAGATAAAGAGAAGCAGGCAAATCTCCATGAGTTTGAGGCCATTTGGGTCTATGTAGGAAATTCTAAGCAACCAGAACTACATAGTATAAAACCCTGTCTAAAAAGTGATTAAAAAAATCCTTCACATGGAATTATTGTAATAAGTATAAGAAATATTGATCTTTGCTTTAAAATAAGAAAATGGCAACCTAGAGAGGTTAAGTGACTTTTCCAAGGCAACACAGTGAATCAATGCCTGCAGTTAACCTAACGTACGGGACATTTTCTCCCTGCCTGGGAAACAGCCATCACTTTCTGAGCCTCCCACTGCATCTTCCATAGTCACTGAATTTTACTCTTTGTCACCGTGGCTTACCTAATACTAACTGTATTGGAAAAATTAAAATTATGGAATCTTGAATAAAATAACAGTGAAAGGGGGATAGATGTCTGCCCTGGGAATATTCTTTGTGTGCGAAACAAAAATTTAACTTGTTCTAGTCAATGAAGTCAATGGTTCAGTTAATAATACCCCTAATGGCATCATTCAGCTCTGGGCCAGTGATGGATAGCTTTAAAATCAGAAACTAGATCCAGTGACAGGTCACACAGAAATCAGCGCTGTGATAAAAGCAGCCAGACAGGACCTCTACTGGAGAGCAGGGCTCCCAGAAAGTATCTGGCATTATTAAATCCCTTGTCATGAATTGAATCTCTCTCTAACCCTTCCTATAAGTGGGGGGCCTAGCAGCACCCCCCTTTGTAACACCTGCTTGCCTTTCCCCCTGAGTGTTCTGCACTCGGAGCTCAGCTTTTAACTAAGCATAGCTTTTCCCTGGGCGTCTGGTTCCCGGAAGACCTCTAGTCTCCTTCATATTTTAAAGACTCCTTTGAAGGTATCTTAAGACACCTGGGAATGAGCTGCCCTTCAAAGGACTAACCTTCCACTTTATGGAGCCTCTGCATCCCCACCCTGCATCAGAACAAATCCCCGGAGACTCGCTGTGGCCTAGGATGGAGACGCAGGCCAAGTGGAAACACACCAAAGTGATTTAATAGAAAAGGTAATTCCTATTCAAACGGGATGGTCCCTTATTCATTTCCTCGGATTATCATCAAATTGATGTCACCAGCCAAGGAGCTTTATTGGGTTTCGCACAGCTCTTCCCTTCGCTCGCGTTGTCGTTAGTTGGCACGCTGACATTTTCATACGTGTCTCAGCTAATGCCTCAAAATTACTCCATCTACAAATGTAACAATTGAACAGATAATTTTAATAAGATTCAGCTTGACTTCAGACCGTACTCCTTCCTTTCTTTATAGAATGCAAATTGTAACCTGTTTTTAAAGCCGTGCGATGCAGTGAACTTTAATGGGATTTGACAACATCATATTAAGCACAACAACTACGCATAATGTACCGAAAAATTGGACGTGAAATTGGAAACATAGCTGAGAACAAAGTAAATTTACATGGTTTGGTAGTTTGAATGTCTGATATCATATTCTCTCATGCAAGCCCCATAAAAAAGCAAAGGACTTAACAATGGATATCAGCAGAAAGTGCTTTTAAAGTTAAAACTGATGGATGGCTTGTCAAAAAAAATAATTGCATTGGTTGGAAAGTCGGGATGCGTGCTGAGGGAGAGAGAAGGGGATATACAGAGAGGGTGATGGGAAGTGACAGTGGTCTGTCAGGAAGGACTGGCTGCCCAGAGGAGTGTGAAGCCACAGCTACAAGGTGGCAGAGTAGAACAGGCTGTCAGAGCGGGAAAGTGGCTTTAATACCCTGAAAAGCAAAGGAATCCGCCTGTCAGCTTTGCTCAGCCGTGCTGAAAGGGGAAGAGAACATGGCATAAAGTTAGAAACATTAAACAAGGGGCGGGGGCCAGAAAGCAAGGCAGCCAGTGGGAAGGGCTGAGGATGCATTCAATGTGGCTTTCTGGGTAGTTTGGTTTTGTGTCTGTGTACATACAGGATATGTAACATAGGTATGTATGTATAATATATATAGTCCCCTATTCTCAAGGGACAGCAAATTAAATGTGAGGATCCAGGGCTTCTTTTGTGTTTCTGAAGGAAATAATGATTCAAGAGGCAACTGCTGGCACCATGGCTGCCAGATGGGTGGCTTGCTTACAAAGCCACCTCCCTTCAGGTGTCTCGGACGCCTGGCTTTGCAGATCTCCAGCCCCATCTGCTGAGCTGTTTCCTCTCCTCAGGGTGTGCGGTCCAGGCTCTTGGAGATGCTGATAGCAAGTCACTGAGGGACTCGCTTATCTTCCACCCAAGTGCTCGGAGGACTTAACACGTCAGCCCTACAACAGGATCGTGATTAAAATGCAATAATCTGATGATTTTCCATAAATATTTTTTGCTCCATCAGCATTGGGTTTTGAATAATTTATTATTCTTTCTTAATATACTCCTGGCAGTGAGGTTAATTTGGTCATCTTGCAGGGGCCTGGCTGGTAATGAACATTTTTATATCAGGCCTTGGAGTCCCTGTTCCATAACGCATATCATGTCTTTACGATTTAATTGCTCTGGTTGCTTGAGAGTGGTAGAGTCCGGGAGGGGTTGGGATGTGACAGCTTATCATAGCAAAAATATACTGCGGGTCTGACCTCAAAAATGCATTCTGAGAGTCATCCAAATTCTTGAACTACATATGGCCCTAATATAGCTTTAGATTTTGTTTAACAGTTTGGAGAAAGAATTTTGTCCTGAAGAAACCAGTATATCAGCTGTAAAGGGAAAAAGGATGGTAGTGGGAGCCAACACATGTAAGCACTTAGCCTCTGACAGATATTATTCCGAATGCTTCTATGTATATTAGCTCTTTCATTCTCCTGACCCACCCTTTGTGGTAGTTCCTATTAACATCGCCATGGTACAGCCAGGGAGAGGGCTCAGTCAGTAAAGTGCTTGCAGTACAAGCCTAAGGACCCGAGTTTGAATCCCCAGCACCCATGTTAAAGTCAGGCATGGGGACACACATCTGTAGCTTAGAGCTGTGGGATGGGAGTGGAGAGGAGGAGTTCACTGGGTAGCCATTCTAGCCAAATTGGTGAGCTTTTGATTCAGTGAGAGATTCTGTTCCCAGAAGTAAGGTGGAGTGACCGAAGAAGAACTGACGTTGGCCTCACGTGCACAGGCACACCCATGCACCCACAAGCACATGTGCACACACGAATACACACAGGCACCGATGCACTGCCACTGTACAAATGATGAAACAGGCAGCGAGGCTTCAGGATTCCTGAAGAAGGTCACATAGTTACCAGTGAGTGTTGGCTGTTAGGCCCTCTGGTACCAGACTCCCTGCTGCTAATCAGTGTGCTGTGTGTGCTCAGGTCTGTGGAGCACAAATACCAAGTCAATTCCTGTATGTTCTTCATTACTGTTGTGTGTGTAAGGCATTCAGAAAAGGACGTTGGGCATCAGTGACAGCGAATGGATGAGTTTGTCTGTGAAGAAGGAAGGTCACAGGAATGTCTTCCCTGAATGCAGATGGGTGCAGAAGGAAGAACAGACCAAGGGCCTAGACTAGTGCTCTAGCATCCTCACCCCAATTGGCACACTGTCTGGCATTTCTAGTATAGTGATCCACCCCATTGTCTTTCATCCCGTACCATCACAAGCAGTTTGCCAAGGGTGGGGACCTCTGCTCCAGGTCTCCTGGGACATGGTGGGAGGGGAGTCTCCTGGCCCGCTCCTCCTGCTTTCTTGTAATTAGTGTAACAGGTTCACAACAGGCATTGATCAGTGGGCTCCTCATCTAAGTATTTAGGGGAGTCAATGACAGTTTGAGGTTGGACCCCTATTCTTCAATTCTGCACGCACAGCATGTTTGTGGATGACAGCAGGATGCCACCATTATTCCAGTGTCCTGGGTCTGTGACTTTGCTGTAAACAGCAGAGCTTCCTGCTCAATAGACTGTTTGCCTCCACGGCAGGGGGCTCCGTGGTTTTCTGCTGGGAGTCTCCGGTGTTTTCCAATTCTGTCTGATACCGAGAGGGACCCCTGCGAAGTCTTCTTCATCTGGGGAGATCAGGGGGTGCTGGTGTCTCTATCCCAGTGTCCGCGCTATACTCTAGCTGCAGTCCAACATCAAGGCAGCCACACCGCTGGTCTCAAGTGTTATCTTCAGGGACACTGCTGCTATTCCTGCTTCTGAACAGAAGAATATCAGAGCTGGAATGTATGGAACTTGCCAGTCCTTTCCTTGTCCCAGCTGCATGGACTCTGCATCTCCCAGGCGAGCACCAACCAACCTACCCTGGGCAGGTAGGAAGTTTGTTCTTACAGTGAATCAAATGTGTTCCCCCCACATTCACCATCTATTGTTGACCTTTCTTCAGGTACCAAGGACCACCCAGATCCCAAGCACAAAATTGCTCTATAATCCAACCCCTAGAAACTGTGTCTCCAGCCAGGGCAGCCATGCCTGCCTTCTTCTGTAGCTTCTGGGTCCTTTGTGTCTCACAGAGTTTCTTATGACTGGGGAGACCTTGTGTCAAAGCTCCCTCTCTTCTCATTTCTTTCTTCTCTCTTCCCACTCCTCTCATACATTCTTTGACACTCCTACTCTTGTTCTAGAGTAGGTTTCTGTTCATCTAGCGTTCCTTCCATTCACCTGGGGAGTCTTGTCCCCAATATTTGAGTATTAAGGGAAGGAAAGAAGGCAGGCTTCCCACAATGCAAGGTATGTTTACTTTGTTCATTCTGCAGATGAGAAAGTCAAGTTTAGTAAGGTTAATCTACTTGCCTGAGGACTCAGTTTTATATTAGTTGATTTCTTGTCTTTGTGACTGAAATACCTGGAAGGAACAGCTTAAGGGGAGGGGCTTTGTTGGTTCACAATTTCAGACAGTTACACACCCTCGTGGAGAGGAAAGCATGGCTGTGTTCATCATGGGGGAAAGCATGGTGATTTTCATGGTGGGGAAAGCATGGA
The DNA here is from genome assembly GCF_049852395.1 of Peromyscus maniculatus bairdii. Taxonomy (NCBI): domain Eukaryota; kingdom Metazoa; phylum Chordata; class Mammalia; order Rodentia; family Cricetidae; genus Peromyscus; species Peromyscus maniculatus. Next base: position 38,095,320 of record NC_134860.1, on the reverse strand, counting down.
GCTCTTCACTGTGGGGAAGGCATGGAAGTGGTGGTGACTCCTCACATCACGACAGACCAGGAAAAGAGGACATGCCAAACGGGGACCAGACTAGAACCATCAAGGGTCCATGTCTTCTGACCTATTCCCATTAGCCAAGCTTTACCTTCAAAGGGATCCAAAACCTCCCCCAAATAGTGCTACCAGAAAGTGAACAAGAGCCCTAAACTCCAGCCCGTGGAAGATGTTTATGGCTGAACGCACAGAAGGCAGTAAGTAGTATAGCAGGATTGGACCCTCAGCAATTCAAAAATCTGGTAGAGGCTCTGGTTTTATGTACAAGTTCTAAAACCTACTAGGCCTGGCTGTACATCCAGGCCTCACCAAATGCTAATGGACAACCCTGAACAACTTACTTAACCTCTCTGCCCCTCAGTATCCTCATCTGAATGGTCTCATCAAGGATGCCTACATCATAGGGCTGGTGTGAAATGAAGTAAGAACGTGTGGAAACCCCTGTGATGACCACTGAATAAATGTTAGGTTAAGGGTTGACAAGATGGCTCAGTGGGTAAAGGAGCTCGCCACCAAGTCTGAGGACCTCAGTTCAGTCCCCAGGACCCACTAGTAGAGGGTGAGAACTGACTGATGCACCTACATGTGTGCATGTGTGAACACACACATAAACAAATATCTAAACTATTAAAATGTTAGGTTAATATCATCATCTTCGTCGTCGCCATCATCATCTTTAAAAAAAAATGACAGCAACAAAAAACTATTATAGCGAATGCGAGAGCTTTTCATTGTTGGATATGGAGCTGAAGTGTGGCCTCTTAGCTCTCAGGGTCGAGGGTGTCAGTAGATTCATGGTGAGGGAGGGGGTTGTTGAGGCATTGTAGTTGAGGCTAGGTAGGGTCCTGGATGGTTGGCTATTTTGCTTTCTTTCTTTCTTTCTTTTTTTTTTTTTTTTTTGGTTTTGTTTTTTTACACTTCACGAAGATTGCTGCAGTTATCTGGAAATCTATTGCTTGGGCAAAAGCAGGGTTGCGTGATACAATTTAAAAGGCCGGCAGCAGCATTTCATCCTTTTCACAAGAAAATAACCCCTTACTCCAGTGAAGCTCAAAATAAAAATGGCAGTACATTTGGCAACCGCGCTTCTTCCTTTATTACCTCAGCAGTATCTGAATAAAATGTCTTATTAAGCAAGATATAAGGGCAATGAAAGGGAGAGTAAGTCAAATTAGTTGACATCTAAAGCTTGGCGCATCATAGACAGTGAGGGTACTTACTGTTTAGTAAAATGGATTTAATGCTTAATATAAATGCTGATATTTAGATGGCTATACTTTGGCAGCCAGCGGGGGAGGAGAGGTGGCTATGCAGCCAGTATATCTAGGTTTTAGGTCCTGCCCTGACACAAACCACTTGTGTAGCCTAGAGTGATTGATTCTACTGCATGGCTCCTACTTCCTCCATATGCTAAGTGAAGAAGGTTTTCTTAAGCTCTGTCATTCCCTGGCAGGACTTCGGGGTCGCCTTGGGGAGGGGACCAACACTGGGCTCTGTGTGCGCCTCTCCCTGGCACGGGGCAAGGCTGCCTGTATCAGTTTTACATATTAGAGTGTCTGGCTGAGCTTCTCTTTGGAGACAGGATTGCACGGCTCAAAATGGGTTTTAGAATCACCCGCCTTGATTATTTCTGAAGGTCATAAAGGAGTCTCACCTTTGAAATGTCTGTGATGGCAAGCAGGAGTTGCCTTCAGGAGCACTCTGCGTCTTTCTTAGCTCCAGCATCAAGTGTGATGAGACAGGTCCCTCATGGCCATGTGGCAGGACAGTGCATTAGACATGACACAGACAAGGTGCTGTGTACCTAGGGAAGAAAAGGGGCATCCAAGCCTGTTGGGAACATGGATGGGTACAGATGTGGATTTGCATGTGTATGAGTGTGTGCATTCCTCTGTGTGATATGTGCAGATGCTGAACATGTTTTTGTGTATAAGCTGATGATGTTGTTTCACAGGTGGACATAGAGGTGCATTTGGTCACACTTGTGAGGTCTGGGTACCTGGTACTTGGGATGGTTTGTCTTCTCAACTTGAGGGGATTTAGATCATATCGACACATGGGAGGAGTGAGTCTCCAGAGATATATAACTAAGAAGAATATCTATCCTGAATGTGGGCGGACAGGGGGCTCAGAGTTGATAGACGTAGGGAGAAGAAAAAAGGCAGGAGATCACCTATATTCATTTCTCTGCCCTTCCCCTAAATGTGAGTGAGGGACCTCACACTTGTTGGTGTAGCTGAGAGCCGTTCCCTCCACCAGGCCTTCCCTGCCATGATGGACCATGTTCTCAAGCCAGAAGTCAAAATAAACTTTTCCCCTTGCTTCTTGTTGGGTATTTAGTGATGTACTAATGAGAAAACTAACAAACACAGCCCCCGCTTTGGGTGCCTATTGTCTCCTTTATGACAGCATTAGTGTTGGTTCACATCTGAGGTCTCAGAGAAGCTAGTTTCCTTAAGATTGCGAGCTGATCATTCGCAGAGCAGAAGGATGATGTGGGGTATTTGCCGTAGATGGCTAGTGTACTGCCTTACTGCCCGAGAGCCCTTGTTCACAGAGTCTTCCATCTCCGGGGACAAGGGCCAGTGTTGTGGGCTACGGAACACTGTATGTGAGTCATTTGGGATTCTAGATTTGTCTAGGCTCCAGCTTTATTACTTTTAGAATCCTATTACAAGGACATAGGATGACCAGGGTTTATTACCCCCTCTCCCCCAAACAGGGAGAAGAAAGCCAAATACTGTTGCCAAGTGCTTGTTTAGGCCTTTCATAGAGGCTTCCTTTATGTTGTGATATAGCGGAAGTCTGCTTACAAACAGGCTGATTAGAAGTAGGTATGGTACAGTCACTCTTAGATACTACTAGAAGATTGACCATAGTGTCCACCCTAGGACCTCAGCAGATCTTGTTACATTTCACTCATGCCATAAAGACTCAGTATGTTGAAAACTGTTGGTCAGTCTGCTTCCTCTTATGCTGAGAGATTTTGTTTTTCATTTTAAATTTAATGTGTTGATGTTTTCCATATGCATGTATGTATACCACATGCATGCAGTGCCCATTGAGGCCAGAAGAGGGCATCAGATCCTTTGGGACTGGAGTACAGTTGGCTGTGAGGCACCATAGGGGTGCTGGGGATCAAACCTGGGTCCTCTGTAAAAGTAGCTCTGAACTGCTGAGCCATCTCTCTAGCTCCTGCTGACTGATTTTGACTCTGAAGAATATCCTGAGAGTTTCTTCAGAGTACATGTGTGTTACACTTGAATAGGTCATACAGCCTAAATATAGCTCACGAGAGTTCTCTCAATCTCTTTGCCTAAGACCAGAATTTTGTACAAATAGTTAGCACAGCCATTAGTTGTTGCAGATGAATTGACATTTTACCAACTAAAGTAAGTATGGAGTAAGGACATGTTATTGTAGTATGGAGTTGAAGCTTCATTAAAGGCAACTTGGTGGAATTAGTAGTATTGTATTTGGACTTAAGAGGAAACTAGGTGCCTTGTACATTGCTGTCGTGTGGAGAATGGTGTAGCCATTTGGGGAAATCTGGAAGTATTAACCAATTATAGTATATGTTAGTCTATGACCTAATGGACTTACTACTAGATGTGGAACTCAGGAAAGATGGTAGTATGGGGATATTACTGGGTTCAGTGGTTATGGCTATTGGATTGATGGTAATGTGAGCTACAGTGTATTGATACTGGTCAAGGACTTTCCTAAGGTGTCATCCCATGAAGTCACTTGGTCAAAGTTTCTAAGCTAGCCATCACCTCTACACCTGATCTCTATAATTTAGGAATGGAATGCCTATTGAGTCAATGTTGCTTGATTCTGTAAACTGCTTTCTTAGAAAGGAAAATAATTTTAGAAAAGAGAAAGACCTTCAAAATTACTAGAACATTCTTATGAGGACACACAGTCAGATTCCAGATATTGGTATCAACAGAACACGTTGCCAGGTTTTGCCAACTGGGCATTTCCTAGGGATCAGACAAAGATCAAAGATACTGTTCCATCTGCTTCTAGTCACTGATTAGACAACTTTCTGCTCTATGTAAAATAAAGTGGAAGAACATGACTTTCTCTTTTGATTGGAGTTAGCTGCATGGGACCACGAATGTGAGGCTTTCATTGACATTGTGGATTCTCTTGTCCACAGTATCCAATGTCAGACCTCATGAGCATCCTAATAAAGGAAAAGAGACAGGATGGTCACTGCCAAATTTGACCTTGCCTAAACATAGAAATAAGTGCTTGTGTGGCCATGCTGTCATCTGTAATTAAGTGGCGTTTCATGTCAAACACTTTTCATTTGGGATTTGCATTGCTGTAGGGATGCCCGCAACTTCACAGAGACCCACGCTTCTAGTATATCAAGTGAGTTTCATCTACAGTGATGAAAATGATAGATTGGTTGATTATCCTAGGAGACAGGGAATTGCCTAAATGCTCCTGAGAATGATCACAATTGTTGGAAGGCAAGGGACTGAAAGGAAAGGAAACAGGAAATGAGAATGCAGCACATTTCCTTCCTTTCAAAGAGGTCTGTCCACAGATGTGCTGGTACCTTAGTGAGACTGACGGAGACAAAGGCTTTGTGTCTCACTGAGGAGCGTGACATCACTCTCTTCATCATTATCAAGCTCCTTGATTCTGTTCTTGAGGAGATTCTACCCATCAAGCTAGCCCTGCTAGCTGAACTGTCATATCTAGGGTTTGTCTATTGAGGTAAGGATTAACACTCATCCAATTAGAATGAACCAAAAATGAAAACTGAGATATGATGGTCAGTTCTTGTGCCTACCTCAAGAGGAGTCCAATCCTGAGTCCAATACTTAGAACCCATGCAGAAAGGACTGATGTCCTGGTAAGTGCTTGTATTCTCAGCACTGGGGAGGTAGAGACAGGCAGATCCCTGGGCCTCACTGGCCAGCCAAACCCAGACTACTTGGTGAGTTCCAAGACAGTGATAGAATCCTATTTAAATAGTAAAAACTGATGGACAGCACTTGAGGAATAATACCAATGCTTTCTTTTGGCCTCTATAGACATATGGGCAGGGACACACACACACACACACACACACACACACACACACACACACACACATACACACATAGATCAACACAAAATGCTATATAACTATATACTTGCCTTCCTTGCCATTCACCATGTTGTAACTTGTTGGCCAACAAAACAACTGAGGGTCCAGTCATATGCTGGCTGTTTAGCTCAACAACAACACAGTCCAAGAAATCGACTTTATTTATTATTGTAAGCACTGAGAAATTAACTGTCTCTTTAAACAGCTGTTTCCACTTCTGCCAACAATGAATTTCTCTGAGTTCTTATTTGTAACTTTGATTATGTTAATACATACGTACATACATACATAATGCCTTTTGTTTGCACTGGATCAGTGTACTTGCCTAGGAGCCTGGAAGACTACTAAACACTCGTGCTCTCTGGGCACGGATCTCATTTCTGACTTTGATTGAATGCTTTCTGATCATGGGGCCTTGCTGATCCAGCCACATGCTGTAAATGACTTGTCTGGACCCCCCTTCCATTTGGCTGTGATCAAAGGCCTGAGACAGAGGCACTAGTGGAAGAACTCAACTATTCTTAGCAACCAGCTGGAGTAAATTATCTTGCCCACCAAACCAAACCAAACCTTAAAAAACCATGTCATTTATTTTAAATCATGCTCATCACTTTCTCTTGGCCATTCTAGATGCAACAGTTGGTAAATTGTATGCATTAAACAGCTGACCAAAGGTGACATTCAGGAGTCTAGAATGGATTATAATGCTGCAGACTGTTAAGGATGAAGAAAACTACCACATGAATGATATATGTAAAAAGTGTGTAAACTACAATGCTGCTTGAGCAAAACTCTTGTCAAAAACCGGTGTTAATTCTGCTCAACTCTCCAGACAGAGATTCTTTGGGAAAAGGTCCTCTCAGACACTCTAGTTTTTGCCTTTCTGAAATAATCACAGGTACTTTCAACACATGGCCTGCCAGATGCTATCATTTCTGACAGTGGGTCTGAATTTAAGGAAGTCGTGGACAGGAACCTTATCTGAGCTGTCACCATCCTGCAGCATCACTTTCAAGCAAATGGTCAGGCTGAAAGGATATTGGGATGTCCCAGGAGGATGCTGGAGGAGATTGGTCGGTGAGATTTGCCAGACTCTTCATCCCTCAACCTGTCACTCCAAGTTGAACCATGGAAATTGGCTCTGATACATTACTAATGGGGAGATAGCTTAAGGCTTGTCTGGAATACCTACACCCATGCTTGGAAGTGGACTTTGAGAGCAAGAACATATTCTAGGTAGGCTTCAGTATAGTCATGCCATGTGATAGAAATAAGATGTGGTCTTTGCTAAGAGCAGTCACTCTGAGAGTAACCGTGGCTACAGAAGGTCCAGACAGCAAAGCACACCCCTGTAAGATGTTCTAAAGACATTAAATAGATGGACCAGTAATTCTGCTCTAGGTATGCGTCTGTCAAAATGGATCATCAGATTCCCTGAACCCATCCATTATAAGTCGTTTTGTACATTGATGGGTGGAAGGACATTCCGTCAGAATGTCCATAGCAGAGTGGGCTGTGATAAGTCCTTTCCATTCTTTCTAGAATATGATTTTAGGTTCCTGGCATTATATTCTGTGGATGGACTGTGTGTCCAGGAGCCTCAGGGACGTGATAGAAGACTGGAGTCCCCTTCCTATTTCTCCATGCTTAAATGTTGGGATAGCAACCCTGAGAGCAAGCATGTCTTCTGAGCATCCTCTTAAGGTGCCCAGTAGCAGTTAGCACTCAGAGAACCAGCCAGCTTCAAGCCTTTGATTAGCTCAGTAGCCATAGCAAGTGGTTCAACAAGCAAGTAGTCCTGAAACTCTGAGTCTACGCCAAAGTGCATCCCAAGGAAGATAGTACCGCCATTGTAAGGAGAATGACCCAAGGGTGTGTGCCTTCATCTGCCATCATAAAGGTATAAATATGTGTAAGTGTGTGAATACCGCAAAGCACCAAGCACCACCTGCTTTAGGGATTTCCTTCATATCCTGGGCATAGGATGATTCTCATTCCTTATCTTTGCCCTGAGTGTCTTGGAGGTAAGAAGAACCAGCAGAAGTTGGGTGGGCTCTATTGTCCTTAGAAGTACTTCTCCATGAACCCCAAGATGAAAGTGTCTCTAGATGGAGGAAGCTGGCCTTCCTTGCACCTGAAAGCTGCGTCCTGACCAATGACAGGGACCAGGGACTGAGCAATGAACAGAGCCTTGGAGGGTGAAGGCACAAAGGGTAAGTCTGCAGCTGATGCAGAAGCCTTCGGCCTGGGGAAGTCCAGGTGCTGCCTGGCCAGCAGCTGAGCACTCCACTCTGCCTGTGAATGGTGCTGGAATCAGTCTTAGGTTTATCTAGGGATTTCTTGGGTGGGCTTATTGTCTTGTTCTTAGCTAGGCAGCCTCCTGGAGGAGGCATGAGTTCTTAGAAGCTGGGTATGTCCTTTCCCTGTTAAAGTAGGGTTTCTTTTAGTGCTATATGACAGTTGAAATCACTCTGCTCATAAGGAAACTCCAGTCAAGTCCACGGGGCTTCATGCTCATGGAGTGCATCATGAGATTGCATTCTACGCCATTTTTTTTCTTGACCCTCCTAACCCAGACCCAACTTCTTTTTACCCTCTGTTTCTCCCACTGGCTCTATAGAACTTATGCCCAGCTGTGTCCACAGGCACAAAGGCCTTGTTCTTTTCTTTAGCATCCCCACTGTTCATTACTTCCCTCCCTCACTGCCACCCCACCCTCCAATTCCTTCAACTCATGGAGGGTTCCAAGGTAAAAAAAGGCAGGGGTGAAAAATTTTAAACTGCCCAAGATGGATCGTGAAAACACCATGCATAAATAAATTACAGCAGTGCCCCCCCACAATGAACAATGATTGTGTGGTTGAAGACCTGGCTGAATAAATGTGTCAGGTACTGATTGGAAGCGTGATAAATGCAATGACCTGACAAAGGATTGACTTCTCCTGCAGACAGGCCCCTTTTAATGGATGGAAAGGGAGGAAGCTTCATTTAGAAGGGAAAGGCTGTTTGCCGTGCAGATATGACAAAGAGGAAGGGAGACAACCATTGATTTACGTTTGGGAATGACAGTTGAAAAATTCAGCAATAATCATGACAAATGAGAAGAGATGCAGTCAGAGGAAAAAAATGCCAATACATCCAGCCTGCAAAGAAATGCCAAGGTCACAGGGAAGGGTTTCCAAACTTCTGGTTTTGACAACCGTAATGGCAATAATAGAAGAGCTGAGAGTTCGGGTTAAAAGGGGGTGCTTGGCACCCAGGGATGCAGGTGTGGGTAATTAGTGAGGGGTTGGAGCCGAGAGTAGCAGGGGGTCTTCTTAGGCCACTGGAAAGACGTCTGTCCAAGCCACTGAGGGGCTTCCTGCTGCCGCCTGGCCTACTGTCCTCTGTGAGGGCTGGAAGAAAGCCAGCCACTTATTGAAATGTCAGTAACAGCGACAAGAAGCAACAATGTGGCTGGATGTGTGCGCCATATTCGACACTGGGCATCAGAGCAGAGGTTTTGTTCTGTTCTCTAGACTGGAGTAGGCCTGCTCTTTCATGTTCGCTTATATTTCATTATTTTTGATTTAAAAGATTGATTATACGGGAGAGAGCAATGGCTTCTAGGTCATCTGCCTTGTCCAGTTTAGTAAGGTGTCTCCTGTTATCTTCTTTAAAAAAAAAATCTTTGTTTGTAAGACATCACACATATGGAGCACTGTGTGTCTATGTTCCAATAGAAGACGATCAAGAAAGCTCTAGATGGTGGTATGAAAACTGGACACGTTCCGGGAGGGATGTGGTGCCTATGGAACTGAATTATCGATTGCCACTTACTCCCCGTGTTAACATGGAGCTTGATGTACTCATCTTTAAAGTGGGAGGCTTCGGAGGGGTGAAATGTAGGTCACTGGATTATTTTTCTGACATACAATGCCAGGGGCCACTATTGTACTCAGGCATGTTCTCTGTTTAAGAATCTATTTGTGGGGCTGGAAGGATGGCTCAATGGTTGAGTGCACTGGATGCTCTTCCAGGGGACCTGGGTCTGGTTTCCTGGCATCCATGTGGCAGCTCACAACCATCTGTGATTCCAGTTCCAGAGGACCTCATGTTCTCTTATCACCTCTGTAGGCACACATATGTGGTACACATTTTACATACATGCAAGCAAAACAATCATACACATACACTAAAAATGAACAAGTCTATGAGGAGAATGTAAAACTTGGATGTTTATTTGTACATATAGATGGATATTCACAAGTATTTCTATGTATATTTCATATATGCTCTGTCTTAGCCAATCAGCCTTCTATAGCAAGCTACCATAGGCTGGGCAGCTTATGAACAACAGAAACCTATTTCTCATAGTTCTGAAGGCTGAGAAGTCCAGAATTGGTAGATGATCTCCTTTGGTCCATAGACAGCACATTCTTCTTATGTCCTCACATAATGGAAGATGAACGAGTTCTCTTGGGCCTGATCTTACAAGAGACTCAATGCCATTCATGAGAGCTGTACCCATAAGAGCTGGTCACATCCTGAAGGTCCCTCCTTCTGACACCATCGCCTGGAGGTAGGGTATTGAGAATGCGGTATGGATGGGGCAGACACAGCATTCAGGATGAAGCCTTCACTCAAGCGCATACTTCAGGAGGTTATGCAGCAATTACCACTGTATACTAATCTTTATTTGGGTTTATTTCTCATCCTCATATTGCTGTGGACTTCATCCTGCATTGCAAATGAGCATTTTACTTGGATCAAATGAAATGTTATAAAACCATCATTCAGTTTAATGGGTAAAAACTATGCTGCTTAAGCAAAGGAGAAGCCTAGCGCGCTGAGCAAGGTGGAACCAGTTCTGGGAATGACAAGCTCCTCTCGGTGGGAATTCTTCAGCTTGAGTCAACATTTGAACTATGATTTCACTTTTTTTTCTTTGTGCTGCATTCATTGAAGAGATAAAATAATTTTAAAAAACTCCTGCATTTTATTTATGTGAAATCAAACACCAGGAAAAGCTTTGGTGGATGTGTCTTCATTTGTGAATACTCTAAATGAAAAATGCTATTATTTTAAGCCAAGCAACTCCCTTTAGATAAACCTCGGAGGGAAGTTAACTTGTTACAAAGAATGATTTCCTTTTGGAGCTGCGTTCTATCCTGAGACATCTTGCCGTAGCAGTGGCTGTGGGCCTTGGTCCTGCCAGGGTTAACACCAAGGCCTCTGGCCCTATCCCTACCCCCGGGGTCACCCCTCATGTGTGTGGCTGTTTTCCTTTGAGTTGTCTGGGGCCTGTGACAGCTGAGACTGAAACAAGTGCCGGGTTAGAAACAAGACCCCCTGGAACTCAGGCTTCTGAGCCGTCATGTTGCCCAGAGCCCTCCACCTTCCATCATGGAGACATCTTTTGCACAGTGGAAATGGAGAAGGGGAAAGGACTGGGTTCTAAATGAGCTGGATCTGGTATTTGAGATAATCTTGGGCCTGCCCTGGTTCCTTACCGACTCCGCTTCCGCCCGGGGCTGCAGCGTGGGTGTATAGGGAAAGTAGCCTCTTTAGATTAAACATTTTCTAATCAGCTTTATCAGTCATATCTGAATTTATCTTATTTGTGGAAAATGCCAATATATTAGCAGGCATGTATGATACACAAGGTGACCCTACCAACGTAATGACATAATACATTATCCTTAATGAAGTCAATATCTTGTCTTTTAGCTGTCTGTCTATTGGGGCGATTAATTGCCGTGTCATTAAAGTTAGCTCTCTTTTCATTTGAGCTTGACAAGTCCCATAAAACTAATGTTCTTAGTTATCCGCTGCTGGAATAGGATGGAGGATGGAGGAAGGCAGGACAAGTAAGGGGTACTGCTACAGCTAACTCAGAGGACTTTTTCCAGGGCCTGACTGTATGCAGCCCTCCTGCCCCGGGGCACTCGTGATGGCTGAAATTCCAGGCAGAGGTAGCCAGCTCTGATTTAGCCAAAGGTCCAAGGTGAAGAAGAGACAGTGCCACAGGAAAATGACACCTAATTTGGGAAGTTTGTTTGTTTTGTTTTGTTTTGTTTTTTTAAAAAAAACCATTTAGTGGCAGAAATTTGGTGACTAGAAAGGTTTATTCAGTGAACGGATTTGCCCTGTTCCCTCCTAAACCAAGATATGTGAGCAGCTAGCCTGGCAACAGGGGGAGATAATGGACAGTGGGAGCCACATGTTCATTTAGCTTTGAGTTTTTCTTTCTTTCTTTTTTTTTTTTAGTTTAATAGGCTCTCTGACAGGGGGGAACATGGAAGGTAGGAGGAGGCTTTGTGAGTGGTCCTAACAAACCCCGGCTCACCGTGGACAATGCAGGAGCGATTGCGCCTGGGCCACACCGCTAATTGTGGAGCGAAAGCCACCTCTCCCTGCCTTCCCCCTACCTCGGAAACTACAAGACAGGATGGCTGTAATTTACAGTGTGTTATCTTTGTCTATAGCGGCAAGATGATATGAAGTAAATCAAGGTACGAGTAATGAAAGACTGAGAATTTATTCCTCGGAGCACACTTTAAAGTGTAGTATCTGTTATAGTGGCACTGCCTGAAGACCCTGAAATGAGACTTGGATGAAGGGCAATAAAGCAGCGTAGAGGCTCATGTTAATGTTGTTTGTCTGAGGTTAGTAATTGGGTTCCGCTGATGAGTTGTGTGAAGAGAAAGTGAGAATCCCAGCTAGTATTGTAAATCTCACATTGTTGGAACAAGAAGCAATCCTAACAAATATTGATCCTCTTCGTGCCCAGAGGCGAGGAGGGAAGCTGTGAACTCCAGAGCCTGGGCTTGTTTCAATAGCACCAATTACCTTAGTGAAACCTGTGCTGTGCGTGAAATCCCAGGGTGGCGTCCAATGGTGAATTAGCCGTGATTAGGCTTTTTAGATGGATCTCCCCCAAATCACGCCGGCTTAGTATTCTGTCTCAATTATCCTTGCTGTCCTAAGAATATATTTTGGGTGAAGAAATGCCTTCCAGTTGTCAGAGGCCCTGGGAGATGCGTGGATGCACCAGCTATGAGTTTGTGGCCAGTCACCTACAAGGGTCTGAAGGAATGGGACCATTGGATTTCACAGGACAGCATTAAGTTTTGAGGAATCCTGCCCATATTGCCTTGGATTTTTGTTGGTTTGGAAAGATCTATATTTGTAATGTTCACATTTTTACAGTTCTCATGGGCGTGACCTCCAGGGCAGGAAACACATCTCCAGCTTTTTATTTTTTGAGGTTGCTCCCTATTTGTCATTTCTCATGGGAAGTTCTTCTACGGGTCTACCTCATGGTCTTTGAATATGGGGCATCTTCCAGCGTTCTCACTGGGATGCTTGAGAAGAAATGAACTGTGGGTAGAATCAGGGGAAGAGCGTTAACATGCTTTATTTCTTTTCTTCCCGGGAAGAAACCATTTCTCAGCATCTCTTGGCACTTTCTCTCATCCCCTGTTGACTTCGGCTGCGACCTTACAGTAATTCTGCTTAGAGGTCATTCCTTTGACTTTGGGTTGGATTAGACTTGGGGATACTTGACATTGGGGTCCTTATGCTGCATAGCCTTGGGAAAGGGGCTTCAGAGAGGACTGCAGAACATTTGGTCACTATAGCACACCTTAATGTGTTTGTGTCATCACATAAGGTACCAGAGAGGAAAGCTAAATCTCCGAGTCCCACATCATATTGCCGAGAGTAATGTGTGAATAAAGAGCACCACATGGCTCCAGAAACTAAGGCTGGGAACTGGGAGGCAGTGCGTTTTCAGGTTCTGTAACATGGCAGTTAACTAGGTAATTAATTCTACAGGTGTTTATTGAGTACACAAGGTGGTGGCGTGCAGTGGATTTGCAGTTGAATTAAATGGGGTTTACATGCTGCTGGTAGGTGGTGGTGGTGCTGATGGAATGTAACAACCCAGGCAATCGCTAGAGCAAGAACTGGGAGAGTAGGAGGTTTAGGGTGGGCAAGGGACTCTTAAACAAAGCAGTTTGGAAATGCCTTTGCTGACTTCATAATACACACCTGGTATGTGGAATGTTCCAAATATTCCTCTTTTACACTTCCACCCTGTCTCTTTCCTGGTACCATGCTATGGTGAGGACATCTGATGTGTCTCGTGCCCTACAGTCTAGTCTCTGTTCGGTTTCCAAGGTCCAGCTTAGAAACCCTCTCTTCTGTGAGGGCACCACAGTGCTCCACAAACTGAAAGTGAGTGAGTGCTCTCGGAGTGCCACCCATCGGAGTGCTTGGGTGGCATTATGTCTCTGTGTCGTCACTTTAGTACTTTTCTCTTTCCGTTTTATGTGGCAGAAGCTGTCTGTTCCTTTCGTCTCTGCTCTCAGCCTGTGGGATCTCCAGGGCAGGAACCCCGCACCTGAAACAGTGTATCCCTGTAGCACTTAGCAGTAGCTTGCTCATAGTAGGGGTTCCATAAATATCCATTAAATGAGATAATTATGGAGAACAGCTAGGAAATTTCATAGTGTGCTGTGGATGGTAGGTAGAGACTTCTAAAATCGTCTGCGGTCTGATCTGAGCTAAACAGCCTGAGTGAAGTAGAAATGCCTCAACATTGTGTAGATATTTCATTGAGTGAGTTTGTTATATCTGAACGGACTGGTGATGTCTGCTTGCCTCTCCAGGCAACAAACACATTTTGGAAGGACTGTTAACTTGAAGGCTGTAATAAAATCTTTACCACTCCGAACAACTCACGTTGCTGTCTGCTAAGGGGGAACGAAGGCAAGAAGTAGCTCTTCTGGTGGAAATGGTTTGACAGAATTTAAAAACTACTCGCTCTGCAAATACCAATAAGCACAGCAAATGCAATTAGTTTGGGCGAAGCCCTCCCTTCACCCCCATGATAGGAGCACGGCCACCCGCAGCCAGCTTGTGGGCTCCCCCATGGGCTCAACAGAGCAAGGAGAGGGGAGCGAGTCCATTGCCCGTTGGCCTCCTGAGACACCTCTGAGGATTAAATAACTAATGACTATAAAGTGCTCCGTGAAAAAGAGAGTGCTCTATAAAGTGTTATTGTTGGGGCTGTTAAAAATGGAAAACGACTTTTAATTTAGAAAGAGAACACTCAGCGTAAAGAGGGGTAGTTGTAAAGCTTTTATCGCCACTCTACTTTCTAAAGCTCCTTGGCGGCCGGCGTTGGTCCATCAGGGAGGCTCTCACCTGCTCATGGGACTCAGGAATGAGGCTAACCTCTTACTGCCATCCTTTCCTGGTGCTCTCTCTCCTGAACCTCATCCTTTGGGGCAGACCTGTGTCTTGGTTGGTGTTGGAGCTGCTGAGAGCCAGCCACTGGGAATGCACATCCCGTGAGCAGACAGGTATGGAAAGCACCCAGAACTGTCCAGACAGGCCACTTGTACAGACTTGAGACTTCCAATTAGCACACCATAGGGACAGCACCCAGGCTCTCCTGTCAGTCACCGAGGGATGTGATATCTTCTCTTCTTGCTGCATGGGGATATTCAGACTTTTCTCAAGAGTAAGAATTTTACCAATGATTACTAGGCTTCTCTTTCACTTTCTTTCACTCTGTGTCACATTGATACAGTTGGAGATTTAAAATCTATGGTTGTTCTTCGATGGTTATTTTGTGATTTATGCACTTTGCATGGTTTCTTTCTTTTTAATGATAATATATAGAATTGACTCAGGCATCTCCTTCACTCTAATCTGCACCAATAAGAGGGGACTGGGGGATTTCTCATCGTCTTCATCAGGGTTTCTATTGCTGTGAAGAGATATCATGATCATGGCAACTCTTATGAAGGAAAACATTTCATTGTGGCTGCCTTACAGTTTCAGAGGTTTAGTCTGTTGTTGTCACTGAGGGAAGCATGGTGTCACACAGGCAGACACAGTGCTGGAGAAGTGGTTATGAGTTCTACATCTGGATCCACAGGAAGAGAGGGAGAGTGAGTCAACCGGGTCTGGCTTGAGCTTCTGAAACCTCAAAGCCCACCCCCAGTGACACACTTCCTCCCACAAGGCCACACCTCCTCTAACAAGGCCTAACCCTTTCAAATAATGCCACTCCCTCTGGGGGCCATTTTTGTTTAAACCACTACACTAGTTTTTCTACTTTCCTTCTGTTGCTGTGAGAAAGTACTGACCAAAAATAACATAGCAAGGAAAGGGTTTATTTGGCTTACACTTCCAGGTCACAGTCCATCGTTGGGAAGTTGGGGCAGGGATTGAAGCAGGAACTTGAAGGCAGAAGCTACAGAGAAATTCTGCTCTGCTTGCTCATTCACAGGCTCATGATTTGCTAGTTTTCTTATATACCAAGGGCCATCTGCCCAGAGCATGGCGCTGCCCACGGTGAGCTGGGTTCCCCCCTCCATCAATTAACAATGAAGACAACCCCTCACAGAGTTACCCATAGACCAACCTGATAAAGACACTTAGTCAACTGAGACAGATGAAATTCTTCTTAGAATTAATTCTAAACTGTGTCAGCTTGATAGTCATTGCTAACAAGGACACCCATTTCCTTTGTCTTTAGTTCCTCTGGTGACAAATACTTTGACACTTAACTCTACCTCCAGCAATACACAGCTGGTGGGTGATATGTTCATTATATCAAAACACTGCTACATGGTGATTGGCATTCATTCATGCCAGTTAACCCAGGTGCCCGCTCTGAAATCTGTGCTGTTTAACATGCTTCCCATCTTTCTTCCAAACACTTGAACAGGGAGCTTGGGGTCACTAAACATAGCTTTTTCATGACAGAGGAAATAATAATATATTTTTGTAATAACTTATTGTATCTCAAATCACTTACATCTATATCTTATTGTCTTAGTTAGGGTTTCTATTGCTGTGGTAAAGCACCATGTCCAAAAGCAACTTGGGGAGGAAAATATTATTTGGCTTACATATCCTCAGTCACAGTCCATTGAGGGATGCCAAGGTAGGAACCTGGAGGCAAGAACTGAAACAGAGGTCACAGAGGCATGCTGCTTACTGGATTACACCATGTGGCTTGCTCAGCATAATTTCTTAGGAATTATACCTCCCTCAGTAATCTGGGCCCTCCCATACCAACCACCAATTAATCCTACAGACTTAATACAGGCCAATCTTATGGAGGCATTTTTTTTTCCAATTAAGATTCTCTCTTCCAAGATAGATCTAGATTTGTGACAAGTTGATAAAAAGTCAACCACACTTACCCCAATTGCCATGAAGTTGGTGTTGACAGACTTGGTCATTAACTATTTGTGGGAAATTAGGGGTGAGTAGCAATCCACCTGACTAGTAATTAATCAGAGATGCACCTCTAAGGCTGATATTATAAATACCATCTTGTTTATATTTTATTGGTAATAATCAAAGTAAACCCATTGGAGTGTAGTGGTGACTTAGGGGATTTGGACGGGTATATTTCTTGACAGTGGACTGAATGATGAGGGATATTCGTTGTAGCACCTTGTATTTCTAGGTTCCTTTTTTCTGTCCCATAATCTGGCTCTTTATTTGAGGACATTGATTACAACACAGTCCTTAGCTGGCAGCTGAGGATCATAGGAGCATTCCTCTAAGTTTATGAATTCTGATAGTAGTTTTCAGAAAGTTCATCTTCTTGGAATCTGGAATTATGCAGGATATGAACTATTGTAGTGCTACAAAATGTAATGCTAAAAAAATGACACAGCCAGATAGAATTGGCTCTGTCTAATTTCAAAAGTGATGCATTTAACTTTTCTACTTTATTTTTACATAAAAATCATTAGGGAGAAATAGATGCAAACCAGGTGAAGTAACTATAGACTTCCTGTCTGTTTAATAATCATAACATATTTATGTGACCAATACTGTTAATAGCTAAGAGATATAATGTGAACAGTAACAGATCAATTGTCATGGTTGACTATTATACTTGGCACTCAGTGGCATCTTAGGAGATGTTAACATGTTAATTTAAATCAAATATAGCCTTTCTGTTTAAGGTTGTTTGCAATTCATTAGTACTAATGCATAATAGACTATACATAGCTATTTGGTTTCATGAATTATAGGGCTGAAAATAACTTGGGATGGTTTCCTATCCCAGGGTTGACAATTTCAAGTCATAAACAGTTTTTCAACAATTATTTATGGAAAACCTGCACAGATCAGGCATGATTATGTGATCTGGTGTCTCATAAGCACGTAATTGTTACATGTTGAAGTATCCAAACTTTGCTTAAATAGTGAAAATATAGGGGAAAAGATTGAGTGAAGAAAAAGATCTTAATATGTTCCAACATCCTACTTCCTCTGATTTTCATCCCTTTTTGTAGAACAGAAAAAATTATCTGATAATGTTTCTTTTCAGCCTGTAGAATTTAAACCTTAAAAACCTATAAAAAATTCTGTTTCTGTCCACATGACATTGGGCTTCTATTACCTTCACTAATGGAGGACAGTTAGAGATGTCTTTCCATTGTTCTACAGCCTCCATGGTTCTTCATAGGAAGTTAGCTGTCAATGTTTGATTATTGCTTTCCCATACTTAAGATCTCTATTTTTTCAAGACTTGTCTCTGATTTATCCAAAGTTTGACAGTAATATTCATAGCTATATTTGGCTCTAAATTTATGCTGTATTAACTTATTTAAGCTTCTTGTCTTCATGTTTTAATTTTTAATATTTTCCATTGATGTATAAATATGTATGTGTAAGTATATATGTATGTACATATGCATACAAATGTAATTCTTGATCTGGTCTCATTTATGTTATTTTCTCCACGTAGTACTCTAATTATATGTGTGTTAGGCCATTTGTAATTCTGTTACAAGTCATTGTATCTGTATACTGTTTACAGTATTTTTCTTCCTATTTCCTATTGTCTTATTCTTTGTTGATTGAACTTCACAGGACTGCCCCTTTCTTTTCTGTATTCTCCTTTTAAAGTCATGTCTACTATCTATATTTTTCATGTAGAATATTACTAGTTTCTAAATTTTTCTTTTGATTCTCTTATTTCATTTCTCTGATAAAATGTTCCTTTTATTAATATGTTTATTCATTATAGATGTAATTTCCCTTAAGACTTTGGTCATGTTTATTCCAACGTATTTAAATTCTGTGTTTAATTCTAAAGTCTTGGTCATCATGGAGTAGCATTGTTGACTTTAAGAATGTTCCAGTTAAATGGCACATTGGATGATCTGTTACAGGGACGAATAGAGTTTGTCAACGCCCCTCCTTTATCTCTCTCTCTCTCTCTCTCTCTCTCTCTCTCTCTCTCTCTCTCTCTCTCTCGTGGAGTTTTTGTTTTTCCTCTTGTTTTTCTTTCAGCAGACAGTTGTCTTGACAGAATTCAAATTCTAGTCCTCTGTCCAGCATCTGGAATCTCTGTTTCTTCCTTTCAGATTTCTGGATGTTACTTTTCACTGAATTTTACCATGTTCCCAGAAAATACAAAGCTCAGGACCATCCAAGAACTTAGTTATGGTTTCTTTAATGCTTGTGGTGCCCTCGCGTTTGTGGTCCTCCTTCTCTGGAATCCACTACTTTCCAGCTCCTATATAATTGACAAGATCCATCCTCCATTCTTCCAGTCAATAACACAGTAATTTTCTCGTTATTTTTCATCCATTGTGCCTTACAGGCTTTTGTTAAGGGTGAACTTTCATTTAGTATTGGCCCGCTTTTCTGTTTTTCTCTAGTGTCTTCCCATTATGTTTTAAAAACATGTTGTGTCAAAATTCAAAATTTTTATTTATAGGAGACATAGTCTAGTATAAACCACTCTGGCATTTCTGGATGTTAAATTTAAGATCTTCTTAGATAAGCTAGTATTATCAGTATATTCTACAAAATCTTGTGATTATTCATGGCAGATACATACATTGATATTTAAATATCAGCTAGGGAAAATATAATTTCTGTGGGCCAAAAATGTCTTGTCCATTTCCAGTTTATATAAATCTCATCTGGTTCAGATCACCATCTTAGAGATAGGCAAGTACCAGAGGAGAGGACTTTGCTGCAGTTTTTTGCCGATACGCTGTTGAAGATTCTGAAACATATCTAAGCAGGTTTTGAACACTTGTCTGAGTACTTCTCTTGTTAGACACAGTGAATGTCCCTTTCTGTGCCTGCTGGAATATGTAGCTGCTCAGATGCTAGGGTACTGGTTAGAGTTGGCAAGGAAGATATCAGAGGATAACAACAGTTTTGGAGAGTGGAGAAACAGTAAGGGGCAGCTGAAGGAGTAGCATCACGCCAGGTAACATGCCCATTGCTTTCTTCTCTCCATAGGTCCACTGAGTGCTTTTGGCCCAGTGAGGACAAATAGGTGGCTGCTTGGTATGTCAGCCTGTGCTCCTCCTCTCCAGATAAGAATATATTAACACTGCCAGTTCTCTCCAGTCCAATGTTCCAGTTCCATGTACTTTCATGCTGAAGACCTTCCCCTGCTCTTCCAGTCCCCAAAGGTTACTACCACCCTTCGCAGGTAGATGTAGAGCATGTGGCTATACCTGGGGCTTTTTGCCCTTCCCCTCATAAATAGAAGACTTAGGACCAGATAGAGAACTGGCGGATAAGCCATAAATCCTGGGAAGGATAATGGCAGATTCATTTGGCTGTTGACATTTGATTTGTGGGCATGTTAAAGGTCTTAGAACCTCCTAGAGGAGTATGATGAGGAAAAGATTGCTCAGAAAATACTGATTAGGCTACTCACTGGCGTTCTTGGTTGAGCTGTGGGTATTCAACAAATAGGGAAATGGAAATGTTCCACAGTAGGAGTCTCTCCTTGGTTCTTATCTGTGAAGAGAGACTGACAGTCGTTGAGACTGACAAAATTTGTTTAGAAAAGCAAATGATTGTGTTCTCCAGAGGTACAGAGACAGGTCGAAGTAGGCTGAACCAAAGAAAGGCAGAGCAACAGTACACTGGATTTTGTTATAGATATGTAAGATATTTTTATGAATATGTATGAGGTGGTTAGCACATTAATGACATAAGATAGTTTTTGTTCTCCTCCAAAATTTTGATGGGCTGCATCTTCCTTTTAGGGTCTTTCTTACCATGATCCTTTTGAAATTCCCAGAAGGGGAAGGCTCAAAGCCATAGTGCAAATGATATTATAGTGAAGCTTGGGTCTGTTGAGACTAGAAGTCCTTAATTAGTGCACATTTGTTGTGATAGTGCCCTTGTGCCTACATTTCTGATAGAGAAGTTTCAAGAATATTTTATTACAAAGGGCCATTCTGATAATCAGAAATCAGAGCTACCAAAACTCTACTATCCCAGCAATTTCCTTGGTTCCTCATGGCTGACTCCATTCCTAACCCATAGGCACAGTTACCAAGATGCAGGTGCCAAATTCAAAGCCCTGTCTACCCATTCTCTCTGTCTTTGAACTTGGTTTCTCTTGTCCGGGCTTCTTTCATGTTTCACAATTGCTATAGAGTTCCTGTCTTTTCATGGTCTCTATTACTGTCCTCAACCAAGTCTATACTCTCAGGAGAATGTCTGATGGTCTCCACAGATCAGTGGTGTGATGTTTCAGGACTCAAAGAAACTTCTTAAGACTCCAGGTTCAATGCCTTCACATCTCCTAGAACACAAGGCTGGGAGGAAGGGAAAGTTCCCTGAAATTACATGACTGGTTAGGTGTAAAACTAGGCCTAGAAGTCAACCTTCTAGATCCTTCTCTACTTACTCACTGGGACCATTTGAACTTCAGCATTAAAATGAAGTGAGATATTTCCTCTGAGTAAGAATACTTTCTGTCTGAAGGTGGATGGTTTCCCACTTCCCCTGCCCTTCATCTTTGTGTCTTACTAACTTTGAATTATGTGATGTTGCCCAAATTTGATCACCCATGACCTATGCATCAACCTAATGTCTAAGAGTTTACCAACATTATGTGTAGTCTTTAAGAGCCCTGGCTACCTGGTCTTTTTCTTAGGGAGAACATTGATTTTGTGCTTAGATTGGCTCAAAGAACTGGAACCCAGTCTCCTCAATGCTGCTCAGTTTGGGGATGGGGCAATGGTGGAGGCCTCTGAGCTCCTTCCCCCCCCCCCCCCCCCGCCCATTCCAGTCTGTACATATTACTTAAGGAAGCCATCTCTAGATGGCATCACACTTGCCCTCAGCAAGTAGGCAAGAGGTGAGAGGAAGAGGGAGGCTGATCTCCACAGACATCTATGCTGACATGGAAGGTGAGCTGACCTCAGCTGTGGATGAGACTGACTAGGATTGAGTCTTTGATACATTATTTTGCATTGGAGTGACTTGGAGCACATCCTTAAATTCTCCTCTTGTAGGGTGGATGAAACCATTTCCCTCCTCATTTGTGAGAGCTAAGCCACATACTTTGAAGAGATCTTGGTTGGTGCTTGATACATAGTTAGGGAACCAGTCCATAGCTATTTTTAAAGAATCGCACATGCATTTCATGGTATCAGAGTACTAAACTGGTAATGTCACCCCAACTCTGCAGAGAGCCTTACGGTAATTCACAGATCTCTGGCCTCGTGGCCTGTCTCTTCTGCATCTGAGAACTGGTTGTTTCAATGTTCTCAGTAGATAATTGGATTCTACAGATAAGTTTATCCTTCCAGGCAGATGGCATTTTTATCAAGAGCAGTGATATCTTTTGGGATCCCCACTATTCCTGCCTCAGCTGTGGCTTCATAGAGGGGCTTTGAAGGACATAAATTATGCAGTGAAACACGCTTCTTTGCAGACACTTATCCATCTCATAACCCAGATGAGATCTCTCCGGTAGTGTTTGCATAATGTCTTAAGTTCCAGTCCCTTACCTAGTGATTGGCAATCATGAGGGTGAAAGATAGCTTTACTCAAAGTGTGGGATGAGTTTTGGAGTCTGACACCAGCCATACCATGTCCTTTCAAAGGAGGAAGATATGCTGTTTTGTACGTAGATTATTGGGGAGTTCCAGCCATGTTCCACTGCCCGTTGATAAGGCAGTACTGTTTCCCCAGGGCAGGTTAAGAACTGATGTCCTCATTAGGTAGCAGATCATGAGATGAATATTATTGTTAAGTGTAAGGATGGGCATATTAGTGGTATCTTTTATTATATAGTCTTTATTATTAAAAAAATGCTATTGTCAAAACCATCCCCATGTTTTAGGTTGACGGACATTGTTCTTGTGTTCTTGGTGCTGATTACTGCAAGGGCTGGCACTCTGGTGGTGCCTGTTAGGCCCATCAGGCAACAAGGCAGGCCAACGTAAGACAGACGAGCAGAAGTTGGCAACAGATTAAAAATAGTGGGGCAAAGTCCATTAATAATTCTCATATTTAGAACTCGCCTTCCACTGTACGTACCAAATCTGCAACGTTTAATCTCTTCTCCGTGAGACTGGCTGAGAGAACCTTTCCCCTCTGAGTGATGGGCTGGGATTTTCTGAGACAGAACATTTGTCTGTCAGGGCCCATGGCTGCTTTGGTGATTTACTTGTCATCAGATGGTGCTGGTGTCCGGTTGGTGATACAGCCTTGCTGGATATGGGGAAATTTGTTAACTTTAGCTTTGACAGGAAGATAATTGCTGATGGTTAACAGAAAGGAGCCAAATCCATTGGTTTTTTTTTCCCCCTGTAATGTGAGTATGGGGCAAGTTTTGAGAACCTCGTTTTTTTCTGTGTAAACTGTAAATTCCAGGCAGATGGGGAGGGGGAGAGGGAGAGAAGATGGAGAGGAGAGAGAGAGAGAGAGAGAGAGAGAGAGAGAGAGAGAGAGAGAGAATTACATTTTGACATAAATGTACCAGATTCTAGGATTTTTTTTCTTTCTTTCTTTTCTTTTTTATTCTTTTGAGACAGGTTTCTTCTCTGTGTATATTTCTCTGCTACCAGTATGTGCCAGCATGCTTGGTTATCTCTTTTATTTTTTTAATTTTTTTAATGGCTATATCATACCATTCTGAAACAATGCTTGTTATATGAAGGAAAAACAAACAAAAACCAGAAAAAATTTGAGTGTATATATGCCAAGTGTACCCTAGAATACTGGCACCAGCTGGCCACTTGGTCAAAAGATTTCTCTTTAGTGAGACTTTGCTTTGGGAGGTGCCTCTTGAGAGTCCATAAATCTGGGCTTCTATCCCAAGGTCTATCAGTTTGCCTTCCCACAGCGCAATCAAGTGATTGGTTCCACAATGCCTCGTAATGTCTGAGCCCTGAGGGCTTCCTGTAAAAGTCTTAAAAGGATGAGAAAAATGTTCCGAGAGTCCCAGAGGATGCTCCCATACTTCAAAGAGCAGTTATCAAAAAACTGGATAGGAAGATGGACTCCAGTGGTTTCCTTGGTAGGGGGCAGAGGGGCAGATCATGTGATATAATTCAAGAACCTCTGGAGGAAGTATGGAGAAGCAGAACTGCTGTGTCTCTGTCCCTAGGAAGCCAAAGTGTGGTGTCTTTCCCCGGAGGAGCCCTCCAAGTAGCAGATGCAGCATACAGGGCCATGACCCATAGTAAAGCTTGCTTGATTCGAGCAGGCTGTGGTCTCTGTCCTGAGGGTGTGGTGCCCTGAGTGCACCAGTCCACATCTCCTTTTCCTCGAGCTGTGGGAGAATGTTCACCTGGCTCTAAGATGCTGGGAAAAGGGCCGAAGTGTGGAACACAGCAGGACTGCCATGTGATAGTGCTGAGACTTCGTTGGGGGTGGTGTGGAGAACATCCTTCTGCAGACCTTGGAGTCTAGTTCTGGTACCTGCAGACGGGGGGATTTCAGAACCTGTGTGGCAGAGTCTAGAAGAACCCTGTCCAAAATGCCAGCCTCAGTCAGGGAACCAGATGGTCCCCTGCCTGTTTGGGACTGTGGGATGGTTACAACATTTAGAGGCTTGGCTTGAGACCTTTTCTCATTCCTTACATCTGCCCCATGATGAGGCACCCATAGCACTTTGCTAACAGCCCTCAGCTCTCTGAATTCTCCTTAGAATCCTTGATCAGGGCTCTGAGCCTCGACTTTTATGATGGTTCCTCAGAAGATTTGGGCCTTTCAGTTTCCTTCTTTACAGCATTCTCTATGTGTTCATGCCACTCTGGTCTTGATGAGACCCAGGTCTGGTCATAGCATTCTGATAACCATTTACCACATCTCCTACATCTTTTCTTGTGCTAAGGCTGTCCTCACGCTCACCTTCTCTGCCCTTCCAGACAGAACTGTCTGCGGACCAAGTCATGGCTATGTGTTTGGTACCTTAAGATATTTATTGTTCCTATGATCCTGCCCAGCACACACTGTACCCATCCAAGTTGCCTGCATCAGTACCACATCTCCTGGGGTGTGCCTCCTATTCCCCTGAATTGAACTCCTGTTTGGGGGCCACTTGGTATCTGTGGTGGCTGGAGTGAAAATGGCCCCACAAGCTCTTATGTTTAAATACTTGGTTTAATTTCCTTGACAGTCGAGAGGTCAAGACTGGCTGTTTTTCAGTCTGTCCAGTGGTAATTAGTAGCCACTCTTATGCAGGTTTTGTGGAAAAGAGCAAGTGGGGGCCAAAAGAAATATAAAATGTACAGTTGGAGGAGCAAAATAGCACCAGGAGTTTTAATGTCAGAACCATGATTTGTGACGAAAGATGAAAAGTTTAGAGAATGGTTTGATGTTTCGTGGGATAAAGGTACCATCAGGGCAAGACCCCCTGCCCGCAGCAATGTTTCCCGTTTGTAAAAAGAAAATAACTAAGGAATGTTAAGCTCCTAAAAAGCAACAAAATGTGGAGAGCTTCTGCAAATGTGATTAAAGGGGTCCAAGCCCCATCCCAAGTAGGCACTCAGACTTGGCAGTGTCATCCGTGTGCTTCTGGCTTTAGAGGCATGAAGGATACATGGGTAAAGGGTACATGGAGTCTTCCTTTATTAACCATGGAGGAGAAGACACGTGGCAGGGGAGTCCCTGAATAGAGATCCTGAGAGACAATAGCATTAATCTGTGAAAGTGAGGCCGGTATTGCATTGAAGATTCCAAGGTGCTGGAGGTGCCAGGGCCATGAGACATCTGTCTGCTGGGGAGAACTGCAGACAACAAATAGAAACAGCTCAAGAGAGAGAACTATGTTATAGGCACCAAAGCTGGAAGGGCAGAACCATCTGAACCCACTGACATCAGACATGGAGTTTGTAAATTTTGGAGTTGGCCATGGGGAGGGGATCAATATTGCTTTGGTCCAGTATTTTTTCACCATTCCCTCACTATGGAGTAGTAATGTATATTCTCTTACACTGTATGATGGAAGTATGTAGTTTGCTTTTTTATTTTACAAGGAGTTGCAGTTAGGAGCTTGCTTTGAGTCTCAGAAGAGATTTTGAACTTTGGACTTTTCAATAGTGTTGAGATTGTGAAAGACTAAGTGGACTTTTGAAGTTGGACTTGATGCATTTTACATTATGATATGGCTGTGAGCCTATATAGGCCAGGGAGTGGAATGTCATCATTTGAATAGAATGGCCCCCATAGGCTAATACATTTGAACACTTGGTCTCCAGTGTTGATGGAACTGTTTGGGAAGGAAAAGGAGATGTGGCTTTATTAGAGGAAATGTCCCACTGGGAGTGGGCTTTGGTGGTTTCAAAAGACTTGTTCTATTCCTGGTTAGCTTTCTCTCTGTATCCTACTTGTGGGTCAGGTTGTAGATTCTCAGCTGTTCCTGCCACCATGCCTTTGTTCAGCCATCATGGACTCTAACTCCCCTGAAACCGTAATCCCCAAAGTAAATGCTTTCTTTTATATATTTCCTTGGTCATGGTGTTTTATCGCCATAATAGAAAAATAAGACAATATCTTACTATTAATTATACTGCTCACCCAACACTCCCAACTGTATTGCTTATGAGCTGGTAAGCCTTACTAGAGTCAAGGACATTCTGTACTCTGTTCTACCTCTTATAGCCTGGTTTCAGTCTTTACACACAATGATTCCTCTTGTGCTGAGTAAGTGAGTAAGTGAGTGAATGAAGATAGAGGCTGATCATCCATTTACAGTTCTTGGGGTGTTGTTTCTCATGCCTGGGAAGTAGACTTGATTTCCCCAAGTTAGTGTTTTATCTAGGACTCACTGGCACACTCCTAATCCTTTAGTCCTGGGAAGGGGGAAAACACACCTTGGATTACTTTGTGATTGTACACCCTGGTAGACCTCACCAGGGGCCCATCATTCTGTCTCAGTGAGTCATATTGCCCGTGGGTCATTGTCAGCAACTTCTACCCACCATCTGGAGCTGGCATTTGAAGTGATACTGCTTGCCATGCCTGGTTCAGTTACAGTGATGTGTGTTGCGATTGTTGACATTGTTCTTTCCCAAGGTGGTTTACAGCTTCCATCGGAGACTGAACAAATGACTGTAAAGAACTTAGTATGAGCTGGGCAGTGGTGGCACACACCTTTAATCCAAGCACTTACAAGGCAGAGGCAGGCTGATTTCTGTGAGTTCAAGGCCAGCCTGGTCTACAGAGTGAGTTCCGGGACAGGCTCCAAAAGCTATACAGAGAAACCCTGTCTCAGAAACAAACAAACAAACAAACAAACAAACAAACAAGAACTTAGTATGCACATCATTTGGATAATAAGATAACCCTTGTTCAGACTTGAGTGACTGGTGATAGGGGTGTGTGGACAGCCATGTCAGGGAGCTTGGAATCAATCCTGAGGTTGGCCTGAGGACCAGAGAGGCTGGGCTGAGAACATCTGGCAGAAGGAGACAGAGCAGAGACAGTGATTCAGGGGACACAGGCCTGAGGGGGATTGTAGCAATGGCCTGTCACACCACCAGGGGAGTCACTAGGAAGCCATTCTCCTGGATTAAAAGGTTTTTGTGTATTACTAAGGAAACCTTTCCAAATTCCTTCCTGCGGGTGATCATTTAAAAGACAGCTACCCTTTGTGAAATGCTCCTTCACCTGCAGGTCATCTTGTCCATTTCTACTCTCTGGACGGCAGGGTGCTAGCTTATTTCTGTGTTTGCCTGACTTTTTATGGGTGACCTCTGTTCCTGCATGATAAATACACATTTGAAAATATTGATTTGCTGCTTCCCACTTTGAAAAGCTTAAGAAAGCTGACCTCTGCTCATCATGTCTGACTTGAATTTTTCAGGCTGACCAATCGACCCTTGGAAAGGCTATGAGCGGCTACCTGCGGTCCTTGAGGACCTTTCTAGGGATCTGTGGCTGCCATGATGCCTGTCTCGTGGCAAGTGCTTGAGAGAGGGGCCTCCTAATAAGACATCACACATCCCTGGCTCAGATCTAATGACTTTTAAATAGCTCATAGGACGAGGAAAATCTTCACGGTGGAGCCCGAGAACGTCCCTCAGGGGAGGTTCCATTTTCCAGGCCTGTCTCGGAAACCCAGATCCCTTCAGCTCCGTGGATGATGCTGTGTTGTGCTTTCCAGTTTGCATCCCCCCTGCCTCTGGCCCCCACCCCACCAATTGCTCTTCGTTTTATTTTCTTTCCTGGGTTTTACCACGGTGTGACCTCATGTTGTATTTTTTCTGAATGACAATGAAAGTAATTGAAAATATTGATTGGCAGTACAGTTAAGTTGTCAACACAACCATTTAATTTGTCAGGAGGACTTGTTAAATTGTCAAAAATCATATAAAAAAAACTCCTTCAGTCACTGATGATATACATTAGAGAGGTTCATGAATCAAATGGGCCATTTTGCAGATAAGTGTTGAAGAAAAATTCTGAAATTGTTTGCTTCAGATATGTTTGTGTTCTCTCTCTCTCTCTCTCTCTCTCTCTCTCTCTCTCTCTCTCTCTCTCTGACTCTGTCCATCTGTCTCTCTCATTCTCATGTCCTTTCTTATCACACTGTCTAAAAGTATTGGACCAATGACAGCAGGACAAGATAAAGGAGGGATACCTTTTGAATGGAAGGTTTACTAAGATCCCACGGTAGGCAGGAAAGGTCATGTGTCACATACAATAGCAATAGTCACACCCGGAAGTTAACAGGACAAAGGTACAGGGTTATGTCTTCCCGTATACATAGGCTTTACAATAAGCATCTGGAGTTTGTCTTTGGCTTTTGACCTTGGGGGAAGAATCTTTCCGGGACTCTGCACTGTTGGCTCCACCAGCCCTGCATTGGGTGAGGTGGGGAGGAGCAATACCTAGCTTCCTACTCAGACACCAGGGACACACTTGTCCCGTGTGTTCACTCTTGACACAAATTCGATTCCTGAAGGTGCTCCTATGTGGAATTGGAAGTCTCTTTGCTTGGATTAAGAATGCCACTTTGTGGTTAAAAAACCAGTCAGATTGTTGTTCATATGTTTATGGTTGTTTAATATCATGATTTATTAATGCCCAGAGATATGACTTACTCTAGCTTCACGGATTCTCTCAGAAGACTGCTGAGGTCATTCTCACGGTCACAGTTTCCACAAGGTGTGTTGTAATATGCAGGAATCGAAAATGCCCCCTGAGACTCTTGCACCCTACTCCCCAGATGCTGAGATGTCGCTGCCCCGATTATGATATGTTTCATGATCTGTGGTGTGGGGGTTTAGGGAATGAGAAATTATCTAGGTGGAATGGGCCCCCACAGTGCCTCTTTGACTGGTGCATTTTGGTGAAATGTAGATATTTGAAGCAAGGAAGGGATTTGATCCACCTTTGGTGGCTGGATGATGGGTAGACTCAAAGGTATCTAGGTAGCTCCCCAGAGACCATGAACAGCCAGAACCAGCAGGCCCATAGATGCAAAGATTCTGCAGCCACTGGCACGTTAGAATGGAGAATAGGAGTCCACCCACCAGACTTCCCAGTTTTCGTTATGATGCCTGCAGTACAGAGCCCAGAGACAGAATATTGAGGGCAGTGCTGGGATCGGGGTCCTGTGGCCAGGGTCCAAAGACTATTTCCCATGACAGGCAGACCTCCTCACACTGTAAGCTGGCATGCAGCTCTGGGGAGATGACAAATGTCTTCTAGAACCAACCCGTATCACTTGACTGCTGTGGGAGGACTAAGTCATAGCCCCCCAGATAGAGCTTTCAACACTCGTATTTTGTTTGCACACAGTTTCCTCTGTGTCTCCATATTGTTTGATCTCTCAATTCTTGCAAGTTGGTTCATATTTTTGAGTGCAAATTGTTTGCCCAGCCCCATGCTGGAAGTCCTGTCAGAGAGAACCCAAGACAGGATTCTTACCTTTGAAGAAGCGCGTTTAATCCCAGAGATGCCAGGGACTTGAAGTGGCACTAGTCTAAGAACAGGTGAAGGAGCAGGTAGCATATGGACCAGCATGGACCGTTAAGAACTACGGCATCGGAGAGAAGAGTCTGTTTTGCTTAGGAGGAACAAGCTGGAGGGGAAGGGCTAAATGGCGTGTGAACTTCAATCAATCAGGTGTGCTTACCATGCTTGTCTCTTGGGTCTCTGAATCGAGTCTCATTTGTCCTCATCCTGGACGTTTAAATGGGGCTAAGGCTAACTGCAAAATACACAAAGACCTGCAGGGCTTCTCCTGTGGTTTCGTTCAGACACCTCTGGAGGCCCCAAAAAGGTTTGGAACTCTGGGCCCTTTATATACTTCCTCCATCACACAAGTCCACCGCTTGAAACCAAGGCTACGATCTTTGCCATGACCAGTTCGAGGTCATATAATATTCTTTCTCATCCCTGTTGTTATTTGACAGCCTCTTAAACGGCTTTCTGGTGAAAGCTGGCCCATTAAGGTCTGTGTTCTATCACATAGGACAAAGAGAGGCAGCAGGAAATAGAGTCATCTTCTTTTTAAAGGCAATAATAACAATCTTACACACAATGCCTTACTCGTACTCCATTAGTGGGATCTTTATCACATGATATTACTGAGCTGCAGGGGTAGCTGGGAGATGTAGTTTCTAGGTAAGCTGTCAAGTACCTTTCTTGTAATTCTGTTTATAATCTACCATAGCTGCTACCATAGACATCTTTGCTTTTTGGTTATGTTTTTCCTTCCCTTCCACTTAGAATTATCACTTAGCTTCTCACCATCACAGCACTAGGTGCTTGTAGCAAAGCTCAGTACATAGCAGATATGTAAAGGGTGTTTGCCGCGTGCAGAAACAAGTCTGTGAATGAATGGAGACATGGGTTGCTGAAAACAATCACGGTTTGGGGCCCTTCATCCTCTGGTACCCCCCATATTGGTCCCTCAGGTTTAGCAAGGTCACGTTTGGGCTGTGCTGAGTACAACCTATGGGCGGGTGCTTGGCTTCGTTGGTCTGCAGTCTTTGAACCCAGGACTTGGGAGACGAAGGGCTATTTCATTAATCCTTGCACCAGTTAGCCTCCTTATCGAAAGGCCCAGGCCTAGCCTTTGTTAGGGACAACAATGAGGGGAGCCTTTAAGAAATCTCCGGCGGGTGCCGAGCCATTGCAGATTAGGTCAGTGGAACTGCCGCTAGGTTGAGCGTGATGGATGAGCAGGAGAATGAGTTTCTGCTGCGCGGCATTGTGAAATCTTTTCATTGTCACCAACGGGCCTATGAGGAACTGATGAATGAGGGAGCAAGTGTCAGAAACGCCCTTCCTTGCCCCAGTACAGTTTTAATATCTCCCTGAGCTACAGGATGAGTATTGATAAAAGTAAAGTTTAAAAATAGCCTCGGAGTGATGGGTAGCCGTGATTTAAGGAGAACAGCAATGGGGTTAGAGAGGGTTCATTTTCCTGAAAGTGCATGAAAGGGAGCGAGCAAGAGAGAGAGCAAGAGAGAGAGAGAGGAGAGGGGAGGAGAGCTGAGGCTGAGCTGGACCACGAGGGGAAAGAGCAGGAGGCTTTTCTAAGCAGCTAATGTGATGAGGATGACGAGAGCTTTGATGGATGAGTTAGATCCATCTGGTCGCAGTATATGTAATAAATAGCTGTGCTCGGCTCTGACCTCTCCCACTTACCAGACACATCTTTCTCTTTTGGGGATATCCAGGAGGGAGCTTCCATTAGAGCAAAGAACCCGTCATGAGCCTGAGCCGGGAATGTTTATGGGCTTGTGCAGAGGGCAAAAAGGAGATGGTATCCAAGTTACAGGTTTATAAACTAAAACTGTAGCCTGTGCCTTACCAGAGATGGCACCGGTGGCAGAAATGTATGTTCATGGCTGGGGATGCCACTGGTGAGGATGAAGACCAGGGAAGGAGAGAAGGAGGAGGGTCAGTGGGTGGGCTACAGTCCCAACGGCTGTTGAGGGAGTGCCTTGGTTTCTGGCTTTCAGTAGACCAAGACTTCCTTTAATTTCCATTCCTTTCTCTACAAGCAACCGTTAGACCAAGGTGGAATGGAATGGGTCTATAAATAGGTGTGTGATTCTTGGCTAGGTGGTTTGGGCACAGAGTATTCTAGTCAGTTCAACTTCCTGTTATTTTGTTGGCAACATTATAAAATGTGCAAGCTTTTGTGTTCGTGTGGGCCCATCATTTTACATCCAAGTTCAATCCCCATTCCCTCCGGGAGAATGTCAGGCAAGGCAGAGGGTGTCTGTAGCCCCAGTGCTGCGGCGTGAAGGAAGAGCCTGGGAGCTTATTGGCCGGCCAGCCAGCCAGTCTAGCTTCATTGGAAACCATGTCTTAAGAAAGAAGGTGGAAAGTGGTTGAGAAAGATCCTCAGTATCAGCCTCTGGGACACGCACGCACGCACGCACGCACGCACGCACGCACGCACTCACTCACTCACTCACTCACTCACTCACTCACAACATGGAGTCTTCCCTCATGAGCATTTCCATAGTGTCATGGTATAAAAGGATTTGCCTTGCCTCTCTAACATACATCCATGTTTGATATGAAAATTGGGGAGGGTAATTAAAGTGTTATGGAGGAGGACAGAAATGAAGTGGGCTACTGGATTGGACAGCTAGACGTGGATTTGGTAGGGAATATGAGTTTGCCTTTAAAAGTTAGTGGTAGATCTGAGCACTCAGCAACTTGCTTAGTTCCTGGAAGGAGGCAGAAGGATCTTAGAGAAAGCCTCTCAGAGTCCCCACCACCCTGCTGTCCCATCCTGATGGCTCACCTGCTGGCACATTTTGCATGAAGGAACCAGCTGGGCATCTACTGTAGCAGATCCCTGCTGTGACAAGCCTGCTACCCCTGGTGTGTTAGGAACTGAGGTAAGCATGTCCAGCGTGATAGAACATGGGCAGAGTCAGAGCTACCAGCCTTTTTATGTGACCTCTGCCCTTAGAAAATCTGCTTCTGCACCCTCCACCTACAACCAAGCACACTTGTACACATCCTTGTATGTAATTCAAACAGGATTTGTTGCACTCCAAGTCAGGAGCTCAACTAAGTGAGTATGAAAGCTTATTGTATGAATTCATGCATACAGGTGTGCACACATATGCATACCCATCTATTTATATGCATGCCTATACATATACATTGTATGTATTTGCTTACACATACTGAATGACTAAGGACATTCAATTCATCCTCAACTGAGCAATGACTCAACAATATTTACTATCATAGGAGTCATGTGACCCTCCCTGCTTTGAGCTCCTCATTTGTGAGTCATGTGATTAAAGCTTTGACTGCTTCGGTTTACCTTGAAGTGTATTCACCACAGACTCCTGCAGAAATTAGCCACCTGTAAAAAGTACAGGAGTCTGTAGGCCGTTCAAGTGGAAGTACCAGTAGAACTGAGTCGTAGAGTTCTGTTCGTCTTTGCCAGCTTCCCATCACTCTTTGCCACCTTCCATTTACTACTGTGCTGATTGCCAGCATGTCAAAGGTTCCCATCCTGGACGGCATCTTCTCTCCACAATATGCCCACGTGTTGCCACATCTTCATTCAGAACTCACATCCTCCAGTTTAATAGTCTCAGCTCGAGATGAAATGGAAAACAGGGCTCTGGAGGCAATTCACACTAACTGCGAACACGCTGGAAGTTCCTCCTGAATGGTCTTATTTAGAAGACCCATTCTAACCCCAGTCAGTTTCCAGCTGCTGAATGTGGGCACTCTGGCAATAGAAGAAGACAAAAAATGGAATTGGTTACAGAGAAGAAAGCAGCTGAAAAGACAAAGGGTGATAAATGTGAGTATTCTTTATGTAAGAGCAGCTTGCAAAGCTTTGAAGGCAGAAACCAACCTCAGGCACTGGGGACAGAAAAGGGGAAAACCTTATGTTCAGATTTCGCAGTCTGCCCAGCTGGAGACAGAGGAAAGTGGCTGTAATCAAATCCTAAGGAATACACCTAACATGGAAACTGGAAAGGCCCTCCCTCCTTGTAAGGACACAATAGTCAAGCCTCGTTAACTGTAAGGTGGCTCCGTTGCTCTGTGGTGGTGAGGGACTCACCTGACGGAAGGAACAGTTGCAGAGAGGAGCCCAGGCAGACAAAGAATTTGTGACTCTCAGGAACTCACCCCTCCAGAGTCTTTGCTCTCGTGAAAATAACCAATGTTGTTCAAGGAGGAAGCAACTTAGAAAGAAGGAAAAATACTTTGAATAGTCCTTCAAGCCCTCCAATTAAAATTTCTTCGTATTTTAATGTATTCCTTGCAATAGCCTACCGCTTTTTAATATAGGATATTTATATTCTGCCTTTCTACTTGGTTTTGTAACATATGCATTCTCCATGTAATTATATATTCTTAATGAAAAGTATTTTAATGTCTACCTAATATCCTTGTAGCGAGGCTCTTCTGATTTCTTAGTTTGCTGCCTTTCCTGTTCTTCAGTCCCCAAGGCACACCTGTTTCTTTATCTTGAATCCTGCAAGGAGAGTTGCTGGTCAGAGTGTGATTGGTTCATGGGGTCCCTGAGAACTGTTGCCACATTGCTTTGTCAACCCTGGACAGGATACATCCTGGATCATAGATGCTGAGAATCAGAAGAACCTCTGACTTTTAAGGTTCATTTTTAAAATTCGCACTCAATGACTTTTATTTTGGCATTGTGTGTGTGTATGTGTGTATGCACGCACGTGAGCATGCGCATATACATGCACAGTGCCCAGGCATGTATAATTATAACTATATTTTGTTGTTTTCCTCTCTCCTCTCCTCACTGCTCTCCCCCTCCTTTGTGTTTATGTGCACTTTCCTGTCTGTGCACTTGTGTCCATGCCGCCCCTTTACATAAGGATGCCAGTATAACTGGATTAAGCTGTACCCTACAGCATTAGTATTCCTCATGACTGCAAGGACCTAGTTCCAGCTAAAGTCACATGCTCAAGCATTAGGGGTTGAGACTTGTGCATACTAACTTTGAGGGGGCATCTGTAAATTCATAACAAAAGACATTAAGTCACTGGGTTTTGGCCCTAGAAGGAAGTCTTCCTGCAACTAGGTTTTGTCTCCTCTAAAATGAACCCAGTGGTCTAAACAAGGGTTCTCAAGATGGGGTCCCCAGACCAACAGTGTCAGTACCCCTGGGAAACTTGCTAGAAATGTAGATTTTTGAAGCTTCCCTTTAGAAATGGTGAATCAGAAACTCTCTGGCAGGGGTTAGCAGGTTTGAATGTTATCAAGCCATATTTGTGGTTCTGCTGCTCAGGACTGAGGTAGCTCAGACTGGCCTCAAACTCATGAATCTCCTTTCTTTACCTACTGAGTGTTAGAATTTTAGGCATGTGCCATCATCACACCAGGGCTCTGGTTTTAAGCTCATATAATAGTATGAACTGACTCTAGTGTTTCCTGTATCCTGTATGTCTGGAGAAATAACTTCACTCAAAGTAGTGTTTATTGATCAAGTCACTCTATCAGGCTTTAGCCCAAAGGTTTTGATAGTGTTCCTTACACAGCAATAGGGCTTTTATTTCTGATGAACTTCAACTTGGCCTTTGGTTATTCATATTTCCTGAGGAATAGTCAAGGCTGGCAAGATGGCCTGGGCCAGGAACCTAGATATAGAAACATCCTGTTATTGATGTATGGATTGTGTAGGAAGGCCTAATGGAGACAGCTGTGGAGTTCAGGGAAGACCAATTAGGGGATTAATTCATTAGAGCCCAGCTACATGCTGTTATATCTATTTATTTATTTAGCCTAATGTCTTTTGCTTATCTTCCCATAACCATGAGTACCTGTCAATAGCTGATAATGTACTTGAATTTCCTTCAGTATATTAAAGTTTTAATATCGGATACTTTATGAGAGGAACAAAGCTTATGTTTTATGTTGGCGTTTTGATACTTCAAGTCTTATTTGTACTAGAAAAGTAATAGCGCAATCTGTGTCACAAACTGGTCAGTCCATTTTCTCCTCATTAGACACGATCAAATATACGTTTCCTTGCCATTCTACCCTCCATATGTGTTGCTGATCATAAACTGGAACAAAACCGGCCATCAAATGTTTCTCACCTCACTTCCCTATCACTGACATGGGATAACATCTGCTGTCCATCTGTCCTTCCATCCCTAAAATGCTCCTTACTTACCTCTTCTCACTGTAGTTTGCTCTTTGACTTTGACTAGGACAACTAGGTCTCTTGATTGCCATGGTGGCCATGCGGTTTCTCTAAATGAAAAGCTCTTTCAATGGGAAGTTCCTAATGAGTACGAGGGGTCTTGGGTTCCAACCTCAACTTATTGAGTCCCAGGTAAGCTCAAGGAGGCCAGGTGGTCCTCTCTCCTTTCACTTGAAATGGTTGAGTGGAACGAGACATCTGAGACCTGCTTTTGAAGAACAGAAGAGCAAAGTCATGGACATGACAGGGTTTTTAAAAAATAGAAGGTGTTGTATGGATGCCGGGGAGTCTGTACACAGCCAAGCACATTTGAAATCTTTGTCCATTTCAGATTAGAGATACCTTTATGATTGCCTTTAAATCTGCTGGCCAAGCACATATGCAAATGTGTGTGGCTAATGGCGGCCGGCTTGTGTCAATCCTTCTTGCTTTGGGGTGCTGCATTCTATTTCCTCACGATGTGGACCTGGTAATGATCACTGCTGATATTTACCACATTTTATTAATGTTATTTTTTATGATCCTGCAGGAGATAATTAGGACTGCATTTGTTTTGTTCATTTTCATATTGTGAAATTTCAAACTAAATAGTGACGCGGTGGAGAGGAGGGAGATGGCATAGGCAAGGGATGTGTTACAAATAAACTCAACCCAGAAACCATATTTAACATGGATTAAAATTAATGTGGCTCTGTGTTCATTATTTAGATCCATTATGTGGGAAATACGGTGCTGGGCGCTGAAGAATCAGACATTAAGAAGACTCCCTTTCTTCCTTTGGAAAATATCCAATTAACAAACTGTCCAGAGGGGAGAAGGTGGGGGTGTGTGGGAGGGCTGGGGTAGACAGGAAGCCTTTTCTTTCATTTATTTATGTTAAAATCTTCATTTAATTCCTAACATTTAATAATATCGGTCATTGGCTGGATTGAGCTAATTAGCTTCTTTCTGTGAAGGGGAGAGTGAGTTCCAAATTGGCTTCTCTGGCGCAGACGTATGTTTTATTTCCTTTTAATATCGGTTCTTAGGCGGGTAGTTCTAGGCTTCAGGAAAATGTCACTCCATACATAAAATGATCAAAATAGTGGACTTAGAAATGAGATATTATTTCCTTGTTCATGTATTTATTTTGTGTGCTTTGAAATTCTTCCGCAAATTATCTGTGTTTTTACTGAGTTTC
>NC_134860.1:37933546-38053546 GCF_049852395.1 Peromyscus maniculatus bairdii | reverse complement strand
AACACAATCTTGGGTAATAGTTGTAATCAACCCAGGATCTTGAAGACCAGTGGCAATCCTAGAACACATTGCCAGCCATAGTTAGATGTTATAAGGAAGACCCTTGTTCTCTTCGGGCTTTATTCCTTGCCTCTTAGGATAATTGTATACCTGCCCACATGGTTGTCTGTGTTGATTTAATATCTTTAAGAAGAAACAGTATGAAGATACTAGAGGTTTATTCTGTGATCCTTTGGCTCTTAGCTCCTCTTAGTCTATGGAAAGTCTATTAGCTTCGCTTTCTCTCAGTAGAGGGGTGTCAATAACTTTAAAACAAATGCAAATTCTCTAATACTGTGTTCTTCAATTTCAAAGAATCTGCAGGTGTTTAATCACCAGGCTACCTCTTAATGGGTTCCCCTTACTCCTATACACAGAGGTGGTTTCAGCCTGTGATGATTCTCCCACAACGTCTATGTGCCCAATATAATGGGTTTCAGCTCAGTGTGAGCGGAAGTTTCTAGCTTGCTTCAGTTTCTTTTCACAAGCTCACGCTTATTATGATAATTTTTCCATGTTTACTTTCCCCTGTTGGTACCTTTCATCAGTTTCTACACCTTCAGAAGCAGCCTGGTGCTTTAATTTTCTCCTTCTGAAGGAAGGGTGATTCTTCTACTAGCATCTTAAACTGTGTGTCAAATAGGGCTTCCTTGGCCTAGCTTCAGACACCTACCACCATTGATAATGTTCTTTCTTGAGAAAGTTCAAAAATGAGTTCCCGGATTCAACAATGAAAAACAATGCCTTCCAAATGGAACTTGTAAGCTGGGATGCTTTGTGACTAGGGCACCTCCTCTACACTGGAAACTTGCTCCAAGGCTGAGGTCTTGGATGGGTGTTTGAGATATGTACTGTACTTTCGAAGGTCTGGCTGTAAGTGGAGCTCCTTTGAAGGTGATGTGGTGGGGAGATTCAAGGTCGGTGACAAAAATCTGCTTTCACTGTGTGGCCAGTTTGAGCTTTGCCACTTGATGACCTCAGCAAACAGATTCTTTCTTCTTTTGTAGTCTCTGATATCACCCCACCCCACTCCACCCCCACCCCCACCCCCAGCCTTTAGCATCTCCTAACTACTTTTAAAGCAAACACAATCCCTCTGCCTTCCCTCTAGGGGCAGCATAGTCTCCAGGGAGCAGAAACTAGAATATTCCTCTGCCATGCCCAGCAACTAGCTTTAGGACCTGAGGCTTCTCCGAGCCTCAGTTTCCTCCCAAGGAAAAAAGATGAAACATTTGTGAGTTTTTTATCTTTCCTTCCTGGCAGCTGGTAGGGGAGGGGAGGCCGGTATGGAGCCCTACGCCCTTGCCTACCTCAGCCCATGGAGCCCTATGCCCTTTGCCTCTACCTCAGCCCCAGTTTTCCCTCCCCTTATTTTGTTATTCCACCAGCCTTCTGCCAAGGATTTCACTTGGGAAGCAAAAAAACATGGGAAGCTCCAAATTTGAAAACCACCTTCACAGGTTCCCATTTAGCATTCAGATTTTCATTGACTTCCGGTGTTCTTCATGCTGCTTGGTAACTTGTACATTTTATCATGTTTGCTCATGGAACACCATTCCAATCACTTAGCTTTTTTCTTCCTCTGCCATTCAGTCCTGAAGACTAAAGGTTAGGCCCAAAGGTCAGGACAAAGCCGAGTTGAGAACTCGGTGAGTGTGGGTGAGGGGTTGGCTATGACTGAGGCAGGAGCCAGAAATAGGACAGCCCAGAGGACTATGTTTTGGACTCCTTGCCCCTGTCCACCCACATCCCTGCTCTGGGTGAGAGAAGCTGAAGAAACCCTTGAGTTGTAACTTGTACATTATGTAAGGAAATAACAAGGGCTTCTGTGTTTAAAAGTTTAGAAATCCAAAAATAGTTTTTCCTTGATCCGTTTTCAGTTGCAAAAGAAGAATGCATTGCACTGGGTAACTTAGAAAGGAACCGAGTCACTTTTGGCTCTCAGTTCTGACAGTCCAAGAGCATGACACCAGGCTCTGGT
Source organism: Peromyscus maniculatus bairdii (assembly GCF_049852395.1). NCBI lineage: Eukaryota > Metazoa > Chordata > Mammalia > Rodentia > Cricetidae > Peromyscus > Peromyscus maniculatus. The sequence goes on along the minus strand of NC_134860.1, from coordinate 38,051,526 downwards.
AAGGACTTCACAACTTTCACGTGTTGCAGGAACCAGAATGGCAGTAGATGCATAGAAAGAGGGGGGCAGAGGAGGCTGGACCCACCTCGTGACACTCCCCTCTCACAATTCCCACCCTGCTCCTGGGAGAAAGGCCTCTTTCGACAAAATCACCTCTTAAAGGCCCCACTTTCCAGCACCTCCACAGTGGTGACTGCGTGCCAGCAGGAGTTCCAGAGAGGATAAACCATATTGTAGCCACAAGGGCCACCATGGCTGTGTTAGATTGGTGACATTGGTGACTGTTCTAGGTCAAAAGCTAAGGATGTGAAGACCCAAAGAACAAGACAACATGCCCCAAGTTATAGACACTAAGTATTAAAAAAAAGGGGGGGCTCAGACTTTTTCATCCTCCATGTGGTTGTTGTAATCTGATATGTCCTCCATTAGCTCATCTTTTGAACATTTGTTCCCAGCTGGTAGCACTATTTTGGAAGACTGTGGAACTTTGGGAAAGTGAGGCTTAGCTGGTGGAAGTAGGTCACTAGGATGGACCTTTGAAGGTCCTATCTGGCCCCTCCTTCCTGTCACCTTCTCTCTGCTTTCTGGTCCGTCAGGATATGAGGAGCCTCTACCATACATTTCCACACTTATGAACCGAACCACTCGGCTGATTTCTCCCTCACCATGGTGCTCTGAGACCATAACTAATGTAGACAAGTCTTCTAAGTTGCTTTTGTTACATACTCAGTCACAGAAGTAGTACACTCCCTGTCATTGTGAGCACGTCTCTGTCGCTAGTTGCCTTGGCCAGTACTGCTATTCAGAGAGATACAGCGAAGAGAGAAGAATCATCTGGTAGGACCTTTTTCTGTTTTCTTTCTCTTATTCTTGCTGCCTTGCTTTCTCTCTCCACCCAGCAGGAAATCAGGGTGATTATGGGGCCTTCTCTTAGCCAAGGTGTTAGGAGTTTATGCTATGCTCCCCAGTGGACAGCTAATGGATTCGGTTGGGTTGTTCCAATAAAAGTTTCCCACAGTCCAATGCTGAAGTGGAAGGCTTGAGTGAAGTTTTGACCACTCTTTCAGCAGGATCATCAAGAGCTTCCTTTTCCTCTCTGGAAATTGTGTTTCATGCCGTGTGTATTTCTAATCCAAGTGTTACATCAATCAGCAATCTGAATCTGGCTTGCTGTTCTCCTGGAGTGTGTTTTACAAGCAGAGATGAGGTTTCTTATTCTGGCTTACTCAAGCCCTCCTGGACTCTTGGAAAAATACTCAGAGTGCAATTTCCTCTCATCTAGTAGAATCTGGTTTTTTTGGGGGGGGTCGCTATTTAGAGTTATTGGGTTTTCTAAAGCATTACCTTAATAAAGGCATTCCTTTCTGAGTTGTGCTTGACCTGGGGGTGAGATGGGGAATCTGTTTCTTCTCAGGGCTATTGTAAAGTTAGGGCTCACAGAAAACAGAGCAAATGGGGGCCTTTGAAATGTGAGCCTCTTGGCCAAGGACCGTCCTGTAGTTAAAGGGAGGGCTTACCAGGGCTGCCCTGTTGTTCAAGTCCCATTCCCCTGAGCATTTCAGCCTGGAGATGGGTTTGGTTTCCAGAGAACTTCGCAAATGTTTGCTTTCCCATATTTTCAGTGTTAAAGAAAGAGGCCCAGTTCTGTAGGGGACCAGGGCAAGAGGAGGTGTGGGCTGGTAGGGGCAGAGCTGCCACACTGGCCCTTAGATGTGCCGCCCAGCTGTTTTCTGAATGTTTGACCAATATTTGGCTCAACCAGTAGCTCAGCCAGTCACTGTGTCCAAGATGGTATTGGTTGGCCACAAGTCCACCAAAGAACCAGAATCCGAGGCTATAAGCAATCCAAAAAAAAAAAAAAAAAAAAAGAGGGGAACTTCAGAGTCTGGTTTTTAGAATGTGATGGTTTGGGGTTTTTTGTTTTGTTAGTGTACATGCTTACGGAAGTCAGAGGTCAACATTAGGTGTCTTCTGTTGCCCTCCATGTTATTTTCATTTTCATTTATTTATTGATTTATGAGATGGTCGCTCACAGAATCCGGAGCTCACTGCTTCTCCCAGACTGGTGGGCTGGCAGGCAGGCTCCCGGGATCCTCCTGCCTCTCTCCCTGGTGCCGGGGTTGCAGGCAGGCACTGCCACATCCTGTTTCCTTACTTAGGCTCTAGAGGTCTGAACTTGGGTCTTCATGCTTGCGAGGGAAGCCCTCTACTGAGTGAGTGACTCTCATCTCTCCAGTTCCCCCTCCCTTTTTTGTTGTGTTTTTCAGCAGATATTTTTAACTATGCAGGAACGTTTCCTTTCCCTAAATGAAACCATCCCATCCCGCTGACATTTTCCTCTGTTGGGTCCAAAAGATAGGACCTGTGACCCAGTGAGGGACTGGTGAAGGACTTCTGTGAAGGACTGGTATTAATATTGGGAGAGACTATTTTCTCCTTCTCATTGCTTAATTTCACCCACAGCTTTTCTTTCTTTCTCTTTTTTCTTTAAAAAAACAAAAAACAAAAAACAAAATACAGACCTGTCCCAGCAACTGTGACATGGTATTGAGCTGTCTGGGGATTTTTTTTCCACTGTTATCTTTCCTTTCTTTAAGAAAAGAAGCAGCCCTGACAGCTCTGTCACTTCACTCACACCTCTAAATTTCCCTTTCTGTTGTCAGTCAGCAGACAGCAGACTGGGGATCTGATGGGCCTGAGTGATGTCCAAATACATAAGAGATCGGAGAGGGGCCCGGAGCAGCCCGTCAGAAGCCGTCATCTCCTGCCTTTATTCTTGGAGAAGCTGTCATGACTTTCAGAAGTTTCCCCTGTGCCCGGATCTCATCTCCTGGGCCGCCATCTGCAGCCCACGCAATAAAGGCACACGAGGACTGGGGCTTCCTCTGGCATGCTTTCCAGAAATTACAGTTTGGGGGTGATGTTGAATTCCTCTGGCCTATGTGCTACTCGGGGAGTCGGGGATGAATACTCTTATTGGGATTAACTCTGTCCCATGAAACCGTGTAACACAATTATAGTAGTGACATCAATGGGAATAACATGGCTGAGTTCTTAGGTTCTAGGCCCAGAGTCGAGTGTTTTAAACCCAACATCCATTTACTTGCTAGTTCCCTTGTATAGATACCATTTTTCTTCCTGTTTTAAGATGTGGGGAACAATGTCTACCTGCCCCCAAATGGCAGAGCCCTCTGGTTTCTGTAGTTGCAAGCAAACCCAAGTCAGACTATCTACGTCGGGGATTCCAAATGCAGGGCTCTGTGTGCTCCATGTGTGTCCCAGCTTACCTCTTGGTTCTGAGCTGCCCTGCTCTGACTTAATAATGGATTGTGCAGTCTCAGGATTCCTGGATATCAGCAGAACTTGAATAACAGATTCTTAATTTTTCTTTTTCTTTTCTTTTTTTTTTTTTTTTTTTTTTTTTTTTTTTTTTTTTTTGGTTTTTCGAGACAGGGTTTCTCTGTGTAGCTTTGCGCCTTTCCTGGAGCTCACTTGGTAGCCCAGGCTGGCCTCGAACTCACAGAGATCCGCCTGGCTCTGCCTCCCGAGTGCTGGGATTAAAGGCGTGCGCCACCAACGCCCGGCCTTTTTTTGGTTTTTCAAGACAGGGTTTCTCTGTGTAGCTTTGTGCCTTTCCTGGATCTCGCTCTGTAGACCAGGCTGGCCTCGAACTCACAAAGATCCGCCAGCCTCTGCCTCCCAAGTGCTGGGATTAAAGATGTGCGCCACCACCGCCGGGCCAGATTCTTAATTTTTCAAGAGGCCAGTTTTACAATTTCATGTATCTGTACTCTCCTGTTGTCCATGGTTTCTGCCTCCCATCTTTGATTGAGTTGTTGTGAAGGCAGCATAGTGCGTCTTCCTCATTTACAGTGGGTTTTACCTAAATGTTCCCTGGGGCTTCCATGGAGAGAGGTTGATAATATGTTTAGTCAGATGTGCCTCTGCCTGGGACTCCCAGCGCATCAGGGTTAGAGCGTTCAGAGGATGTGGCAGCCTGGAAGAGTGTGGTGTTTGACATTGAGCCTTCCAGATGCAGATGAAGCATTGGCTTTTAGCGGTAGATACTTGAGTGTCAATTCTGCCTTTACCTTTTAATAAGTGTATGGTCTTTGGGGAGCTTGCTGAACCTCTGTGTATCTCTCTCTTTTATTTGAAGAGTTATTTACTTGTGTGTGTGTGTGTGTGTGTGTGTGTGTGTGTGTGTGTGTGTGTCTATATGAGTATATGTGCCCAGTATATGTGGGCAGGTATGTGCTTGTGCACATGTACAGAGACCAGAAGAGGGTGCCAGGTTTCCCTTCCATCACTTTCCACCTATTTCTGGGAGGCCAAGCCTTTCTTGAATGTGTAACTCTTATTTCTGCTAGGCTGGACATCGGAGAGCCCCAGTGATCCTCCTCTCTCTATCTTCATGGAGTTAGGGTTACAGGTGTTCCAGATACACCCAGCTTGTTAAATGTGGACTGGGATCCAAACCCCAGTCCTCATAATTGTGGAGCAAGTGCTCTAAACCACTCTCGCCCCCACTCTCGCCCCATGTGCATTGCTCTTCCTTGGTCTGTAAAATAGGACTCCAGCAACATCTGACTCCTAGGCTTGCCATGGCTGAGTGTCGGATTTGTAGCTGACACTTTTATAGCCTTTACACAGAGCTTCCCATCGATGAATTCTTGGATTCTCACAACTCAAGGAGACCAGTTAATATTGCTTCTGAAGTCCCAGTTCCAATCCCTACCACTGCACCACTGCACACATGAACTAAGCATGTGGGACACACCTTCCTAGCACTGTGTCACTGCACACATGGACTAAGCATGCGGGACACACCTCCCTACCACTACATCACTGCACACATGGACTAAGCATGTGGGACACACCTCCCTAGGACTGCACCACTGCACACATGAACTAAGCATGTGGGACACACCTCCCTACCACAGCATCACTGCACACATGGACTAAGCATGTGGGACACACCTCCCTAGCACTGTGTCACTGCACACATGGACTAAGCATGTGGGACACACCTGTAATTCCAGCACCTGAGAGGTAGAAGCAGGAGAATCAGCAGTTCTGGGCCATCTTTGGCTATGTAGCAGGCTTGAAGCTCATCTGTTTCCTCTCCCCATTATGTGCTTCTTGGCTTTGGGTGAGGACTCAAAGAAAACAAACACGGGAAGATATTTAATGAAACAGACCCTTTGTGTAAAGCATTCTTAGTTAAGTTGGTCTCAGGTCAGATGTCTCTTCAAAGAGACATCTAACTGTGAACTGACTCTAAATTGAGTTCCCACCTCTAAGTGGCTACCACTCAATTCCATAGTATTTAATTTTTTTTCTTGGAAGAGTACCTGTTGCTGTCATTAAAAGTGTTGCTTATTCATGTATTTTTATATGTGCTGTCTATCCGTAGTAGAATATAAATTCCATGAGCAAAGGCCTTCATCTGGCATGTTTAATCCTGTACATAGTCCAGCTAGCAGAAGGGCTGTATCATAATGGTAAGTAATAATAATAGGCAGTTCATCTTTCTTAAGATTACCATTTCCTAGGCATTGTTGGAATTAATTCACACATATTAGCCCATTTGGTTTTCACAAAGGCCGTGGATCTTGTTATTTCTGGTTTATAGATGGGAAGTTGGAAGCCTAGAACGTTTATACAGCAGCCCAAGGCCATACAATTAGTAAGTGACAAAGTTTGGATTAAAAGCCAGGCCATAGGGCTCAGAGAACATGGTTTGAATCTCCATATTTCCAGGGCCTTGTGAATACTTGTGTGGTAGATGAATTAATGAATAGAATATGTCCCAAAGGGCTTCATTGGGAGGACAGAGTCAGGGGTTACTGTACAAAAGGGTTACACCTAGACATTACTACCTGCTTCTCTTTGAGAGTAGGGGGTGTGACACTATCCTGTGTGTGTGTGTGTGTGTGTGTGTGTGTGTGTGTGTGTGTGTGTGTGTATTAAATGTCTCACAAGCCCACATGGATTTCAGTGACCATCACAGCTGCCATTATTTTTCACACTTGATAGAGCCTCTGGCTCCATTGTCCTTTTCAATTTTTCCTTTCTTTTCTTTCTTTTTCTTTTTTCTTAAGAGAAGAGGATTGTGGGGAATATTTTGTTTTCCCTGGGAGCCAGGCTATGTATTTACTTCAAGTTTTATTAAATGAGTTATAAATTTTCCCAGCAATTTACTCATAGCTCAAGAGGTTTAATTTGCATGTGTTGCCTTTTGCAATATGCTTTTCGTAACATTGCAGATGCGCCTTCCTCAGCTTCAGTAAACAACAGGCACTCAGCCAGGTTTTTGACTGAGCACATGCCAGGCCTGGGAAATAGAACTTAACTCTGTGGTGGCTGGGGGTAAGGGGTAAACATCCCTCTCTGTCCAGAGCATTTGGGATTGCCAGTGGAGTTCCTGATGATCAGGAACAAACATTTTCAGGCGATTCTTTGTAGATATCTTTAGAATACTGTTAACCTGTACGATGAAAGAATAGACAGATGCTTGTTCTTAAGCATCCAATTTTCATTAGATTTTGTTTTAGATGTAGTGCTCATAACAATGACAGAAAGAATTTCTTGGAACTCCAGGGTGATGTCCACAGATACTCCAATCTGTCCAGGGTTCTGTGATAAGCAAGCCAATCTGATGTTTATTTGATTCCAAGGAGAGGGCTCTTGGGTTTAGAACTGGCCTTTGGGACCTTCTCAATGGATTTGAGTTTGGGCACTGCCATTAGATATGGCACTTGTGTTCCTGATGAATGGGGTTGTATGGTCCCTGCCAAGTAGATGTATTGGGAGGATTGAGGAGAATGTGGAACATAAAGCAACTGGAGTGGAGTGTTCATAAATACCAACTCTTCTTACCCCAGGACTTGCCTAGGCTACTGAGCTTCTCTTGGGGGGAAACATGTTCTGAGTGAGGATTTTCTGTTGACACCTCCCATCCTGGAGAAGGGAAAGGTTCTGGAGTTTGGAACCAGTAATATACAGTTTAGAAATGAGATTTGACTGCATTCAGCAACAATAACAATAGAAATCTGAAGTCAATGCTACTGTTATACTGTAGGGATTTATTCCTCTTACTAATAAAATAAATATGGTGGTGGGTAATGCAGGCTTGAAGTTTCATGGTGTCACAAGGGATCCTATTTTCTCTCTTTGTAGCTCTGATTTGATGTTCTTTGAATGTTTTTCTCATGATTCAAGATGGTAGTTGGTGCCCTGGTGGTCTCTTTCTCATTCTTAGAAACAAAGAGGAAGGAAGGAAGAGCAGGCTCAATCTCCTTTGAGGACATGTCCATCCTGTCCTTCACGATTAGAGTCTTTGCATCTTATTGGCCAGAACTTACTCAAAGAGCCACATCTGAATGGAAGATGCAGTTGTGCATCTTGGCAGTTATACGCCCAATGAAGTTCCAGCTCTTGCTGGAAAAGAGGAAGTGGGAAGCGGTGCACTGAAGTAGGTACTGTGAGCCAATGTCAGTATTCGCTCATGGCTTTATATTCGAAATAGAAGCATGCTTATATGCATAAAATAGTACTCTCCCCCCGCCAACTTTGTTTCATTGGTGATAATAGGAAACACAAGGAAATATTTTTAAAGATTCTAATAGTTACTTTTTGTATACACTAAATAATAATTGGTATGATAGACCAACGATTAAATGGCATCATAATTTTCTTGCATTTTCATTTTCATTATTTAAAACAATTTTCAAATTCAAATATATTTTGATCATATTCTTCCCCTCTCCCAAGTCCCTCCAGATCCTCTCCCCCGCATCCACCCAACTTCAAGTTCTTTCTCAAGAAAGAAACACAAACCCAATACAGCAACAAAACCTCCCCATAACCAAGAAAACAAAATAAAACCATATCTAAGAAGAAAAAGAAAAGAAAAACACTAAATGGAAACCAAATAAAACATACACAAAAAACCTGTAGAGTTCAATTTATATATTGGTCACCTACTCCTGACCACCAGGCCTGTCCTGGAGTGGCTGATACACCCAGTGTCACTCAGGTGGAGAAAACTGACTTTCTTCTCCCAGAAAATCTAAGTGTTCAGTTCAGTCATTGCCCTGATGGCTAGGTTTTCATTCATTCATTCATTTTTTTTTTTAATAACAAAATTAAATATAAAAAGATAAAACAAAAACTATCACCTCAAAGTTGGGCAAGGCAAATGAACAGAATGAAAAGAGCCTATGAGAAGGCACAAGAATCAGAGACCCATTGGTTCACACACTGAGGAGTCCCATAGAAATACTAAGTTCGAAGCCATAATATGTACAGAGGACCTGGTGCAGACCAGTGCAGGCCCTGCGCATGCTGCTTCAGTCTCTGTGAGTTCATATGGACTTTGTTCATGTTAATTTAGAGGTCTTGCTTTCTTGGTGTCCCCCAGCCCCTCTGGCTCTTGCAATTTCTCTACCTCCTCTTCTGTGGGGTTCCCTGAGCTCTGAAGAGAGGAATTAAGACATTGTAAAATTTTACATTTAAGTCTCTATTTTAGATAATCAATTAAAATGTTAAATAAACACAGGCTTCTTGAAATGAGAGAGGAATTATGAGCAGTGACATAGGGTGGCCTCTGTGATCAGAATGTGTGAGTGTGAATCTCTGTCAACTGATTAAATAATCTTGCCCCATATATGTATATATGACATAGAGTGTGTAGCATAGGCTAGCCTCAAACTCTTTGTGGCTGAGGATGACCTTGAATCTGTTCTCTACCCCCTGAGTACTGAGATTATTGATGCCCATTTGTGCAGTATTGTGGATCAAACCCAGAGCTTTCCAAATGCCAGGCAGGCACTCCACAGATGGAGCTATGTTTCTACCCATCTATGCCTTTTCTTTTCAGCCTGTAAAATGACATCAGAGTTGTAAAGATGAAAGTCGGGTCCTTGCTGAGCTCTTAGATTACAGTCAGTGGGGTCAATGATCTGTGAATTTTGGTCATTGTCATGGCTGCTGTTGTGATTATGGTTTACACTGTTACCATGCATTGTTAAGAAGTATAAGAGATGGACTTTAGGGAAAACAAAAATCATGAGGATAGTATGCATATGATGCAAATCTGGGAGACATTGGCTTAGAGGAACGAGGTTGGCAGTGGACTAGGACCAGTCTTAGCCTCAACAATAAAAAATACTTTTATTAAGAGTTAAAAGCAATGCTTTCTCACTTCAAGTGATTTCCTGTAGGACAGTAATCTTGATAGTCGTTTCCTGAGCAGTTACTTTTTGCCGGGTACGATGGGATTTGCTGGGACTGCATCGGAGTTAATTCTCTAAACACTGTCAGCTGACTTTTCCTGTCATGCTGATGCAGGACCTCAGTCAGGGATAGGTTAAGGTAATGGTCAGCATCCAGTGTCCCTCCATCTCCATTTGGAGCTTCTTCTTTGCTTCATCCCCCCCCCACCCCATTTGGATGTCTAGGCTTCCATTGTCTCCTTGTCTCCTCTCATTTCCATCTCTGCCCTTGTTCTCTCCCACACCCCAGTTCCCAACTACCACGAATGTGCCAGTCATTTCCCGAGCTCCTTCCTGCTGTCACACTGACCTGTCCAGCCTCTGCGTGCAGAACACAGCGGGTGACGCCTTCTAGTCTGCTGAACCAAGACATGGAAATGGGCATTAATGGACCCATAGCTTACATCCCTCTAGGTTATTCACCTTAGAATGTGCTGGTTTACTTGAAGTTTTGTTTACTTATTAAGACTCCCTCCCTCCCTCCCTCCCTCCCTCCCTCCCTCCCTCCCTCCCTCCCTCCTTCCCTCCCTCCTCTTCCTTCTTTCCTGTTTATAGTAGAATTTATTAAGAGCAGTTTAAGGCTTACAGCACAGTTGAGCAGAAGGTATTGAGATTTCTGTGATAACCCCTGTGCATAGCTTCTCCATTATCAGCTCAGCCTCGAACTTGAGGTCTTTCACTGAAAGGAATAATTAGTGATGGAGATTAAAGGCAGGAAATACCTCAGCAGTCCATGGGCAAGTCTTAGGACATCTCCTAGGTCATTGTGTAAGTTTTTTAAATTGCTCCATCTTAGAGTCCTGACAAAAACGGACCACAGATGTGATGGAAGGGGCACCGCATCCTGCTGAGTGATCACTCAGGGTCTGTGTTGCTTTTCCTCCAGCCCCCTGTCTGGCCCATAGTATACACTCAGTCAGTATTGTTGAGAGTATGAATCACTTACCACAGGCCTTTCAGTTGGGAAGGGAACAAAAGGCCCCGTAAGGAATGGGAACAATGAATTATAGTGGGCAAGGTTTGGTTGGGCCTCATGGAGTTGATAGATTTTTTTATTATTATTATTCCAGCTATAATGGTCTGTCACGCAGGTCAGCCTGCTGTCATCCAGGGACCCCGTGCATCTCTGGCTAAGTATGAGCTGAACATGAGCAGCATACTGCTGGGATTAGGAAGCATTCATCTTCCACTATCTTCTCATCTCTGGAGCTGGAGGCTCCATGTGTTACCCCTGTGATGTCATAAAGCAACTGATGTCTTAGTACATGCTGCAAGAATTATTTCCTCTTTTACTCGTCCTACAAATTGTACCTTATGATCCATTGAATTTCACTTTCCTATTTTTCCAACATTTCTCATTTTCTGCCCTTATTTTATCCTCTCTCTCAGACCATCGAGAGAAGGAAGAAATGTTGCTTAGCAACCAGCAGGAACTAGTCAATACTTTCTCTAATATTAACCCTTTGGTGACAAGCAGCCAGTCGCCGAATTATATCACTATCTGCTAGCGTGGTTTAAAGCAGGAGTTCATACAAGTTGGCAGCCCGACATCATGGTCCAATCATAAGCATCAAGGATCTAAGTAGGTTCTTACATATGTTAATGAGTGCCAGCATTCTAATCATATAAACTTCTTTTGTTAAACTCATTCAGATTTGCTATGATTAATATCGAATGAACTCCTATTTTAGAATGCAGTGGCTTTTAAGTAAGTGTTTCCTGTGTGTGCTGGTTTGCACTTTGGACACTTAAGGACGCAAGTAGAAGGTCCATTTTCAAACTTGGGGTATTTGTCTTTCTAATTTTGCCTGACCTTTGCTGTGTGTCAGATGCCATGCACTAACAGACTTGGTTCCATTTCTTATTTGTCACCTGAATCTTCTCGCCATGAGTGGAGTGTTGTAGCGCTGAGCACTTCAGAAGCCCCAGGTATTCTTCCACTGGCATGGTTTCTTTCACTTGGACTCTTCAGTGTTCTCCTGAAGTCCTTTAATCTTTTAGCATGGTAGTAAAATAAGGCAACAGGAAGATAAACTTGACCTGTGCTTCTCTCACATATAGGCATTTAGAAGCCTTACTTTGTCCCCTACAAAATTATGTTGTGCAGTTGGTTTTCAATGTGTCTCTCCTTACCTACATTTGCCACTTACTTTTTTTTTCTACAGTTGACAAGTCAAATCAGCTCCTACTCCCTAGCATCCTTGAGATAGTCACTGCTACTACCAGTAGACAGGACAGTGGGCTGATGTTGTCTTCTCTCTAGCAAGTTGTTGACTTATGGAAAGGTCTTCACAGAGCACCTCAGAAGTAGGTAGGGGCTGTGATTCTCCTGAATGTAGACTGAACAGGTTTGGACCAGTTTGGCTTTTAAAGCTGCCTCCTTGTCTCTCTTGTAAGCGAGCAGCTCCTCTTTCACGCTATACCTTCGGAGCAACCAGCACATCTCAGAGTTGACTATCCTTGGGCCCTCTATGGCCTTGGAGCATGCCTACTGTTGGGGTTCCCATATTTCCTAGGACCCCCGGGTTCCTGTAAGTTTCTTAGTCATGGGTGGATTGCGTTGATTGTCCGCACAGTCCCTGGACTTGGTCCCTGTCATCGGTTCTTCTAGTTGGTATAGAAAAGTGTCTGTGGGCCTAGATTCTGCATGGCAAGCCAAAGACTATGCTAGCATTCATGTTGTTAGGAGCACACTTGTCGTCTACCAGGTCATGTGGGGTCACGTGTCTCTCATCAAGAGCATATTTATAACTGGAGTTTGGCAGTTAACTCCAAGTGGGAGCATGTACAGAAAGCTCTTGGGATATTTCTCACTTGATATTTGAATTCTTGTCTTACTTCATTTAGGATAGAAAAGAGAAGCGATATATGGATGCATGCCTGAATATGGGCTGATTCTAGGAACTTCCATTATTGTACACAGGATGTGTGGCAGACATTCTAGATAGGTTCCTTGCTTAGATCACTTCCCATCTGTCCAGAATCCTTGTAAGGAAGACATTGACCTCTATGTTTTGTAGATAAGAAAAACTAGGAATGAAATAGGGTGAACTCTTTCTCAGGCTGGCCCATGTGATGGAGGAAAGTCACTAACTACAGCTGGCATCTGGCTCTGTGTGTTCTGCCCTCCCCCATAACTACATTCCTCTGTGGCAGCTGTTGCTGTGGGACATCAGGACAGAGAAGGAATTGTGGCAGATATGAGTCATGTAGGATTCCAGCCATGACAGGCCTCAGGCTGATTGTCACTCCGTTAAAGCATCTTGTCATCCAGCTCATACAACTGACCAACTGGAGCTGTGGCCGGAAGTGGAGAGACATGGGAACCAAATTAGACATCCCAGACTCACTAATATGGAAAGTCTTCCTCTGTTCTCATCTACTGCCTCACTGACCTAACCCTCAGCTAGACATGCAAAGCTCCCAGTTTTTGTCCAGTCGCTGTATGTGGCTGGAGTTCTGTAACTCAGTGGTGACTCTGAGGATGGCAATGATCTACGGCCAGATGCTGTAGATGCCTTGCCCAGGGCTGAGCATTTTACAAATAGTATTTCCTCCTCTTCTGCTGACCACCCTGTGAAGCATGTGATCTGATGGCCCCTTTCAGTTGAGAAGACAGAAACTCAGAGAACTTAACACCGTCATCCAAAGTAATGATGCTGTGCTGAGTCTAAACCCTTTTCTGATTTCAAAGCTAATTCTTTTATTATTTATTATTATTATTTATTTATCATCATCATCATTATTTTCATTTTGGCTTTTAGAGACATGGTCTTACTCTGTAGCCCAGGCTGTCGTGAAGCTCACCATGTCGTGAAAGCTCACCATGTAGCCTAGCCCAGGTTTTCCAATCTTGATTCTTGTGCCTCACGTTCCCAGGAGCTGGTCTTTCAGGAGCGTTGCCACCACACTTGACTTCAAAGCTGTTCTTCACCATCACACTCTGATGATGTGAAAGCTTGGTGGTCTCTGCCTTCTGGGCTTCTGAAGTGGACTGGGTCTGTGATATGAGCTGGAACTTTGATCTTCCTGGTGCTGCACTTCAGGCGTCTATTTGTACAGTTAAATTCCAAGCCTATCCCAGGCCCGAGGAATTGCAAGAGAGAATACTGCCATCCAGTCCCCCTCATAGAAAGTGTGTCTTTGTCTTCAGCCCACTTTGGACCTTTTAGAATATCCTGGAAAACAGTAGATCATGCATGTAAGAGCTCTGTGGCTTCTCTGTTGGCTGCCTACTTCATGTGTTGTAGTTTTGTGAACCATATGAGATGATGCCCGAGTCCTTGGTGTAGGCCATAGTCAGTGAAAGGGATCTCTGTGCTTTCATTTTGGTTTGTGTTTCATTCATCAGGTAATAGAGTTCTGAATTTTCTTTCACAAGCAGTTATGAGAGTACAGTATCAGGTTGGAAAGTCCATAGGGTAGCAATGGTTAAACCCTCGGGGGTAGGGTAAAAGGTTGCAGATCAGCTCACAGTAAAGGACATTCATTTAAAGGACACTCCAGCATGTTGTTATGACATAGACATGAAGCTGGGACATTTGTGTGTTGTTTGAAACAACCCTGTGGTAAACTGTGCTGAGAATAGCTTATCACACCACCACCCCCCCCAATTCCACCTCCATCAGCGTTCTGCTGCAGAATGTGCCCCTCCCACTTCTTCACATAGCCTGCCATCCCATGTCAGTTGAGAAGTAACTCTCTTCCCGCTCACACCTTGGTCATCAAAGGCACAGAGAACGCACCCTTCAGAAGCCCCTCACAAAGGCTGCCTAGGCTTGGGGCCGGCAGAAGGTGAGGATGTTGGGGTCTTGCCTGAGGACCCAGTGTGGAGTGGAAGAGGAGAAATGTTCACAGGAACAGGACATTGAGAGGCCCTCCCCTCCCTGCTCAGGCGGAGAGGTGGTCCTATCTGCCTGTTCTGGGTGGGGCTGTAGGAAGGACTGCCGTTATATACGCACAGCGCTTCTCACATGCCTCCCACTGCTCAGCCACCTTGCCTCAGCCACTCTGCACCTGACCTCTCTAGAAAACAATCTATGCTGCTTCTCTTTCCCCTGACTACAGGCTTTTCCTTTCTATCTTTAGTTCCTGGCTGAACATGAAGTGGCCTCACTATTTCATCCTGAAACCCTTTCCATCAGTGGTTCTCAGCCCTCCTAACGCCATGACCCTTTAATACAGTTCCTCGTGTTGTGGTGACCCCCAAACCATAAACTTACTTTCATTGTTACTTCATAACTTTGATTTTGCTACTGTTATGAATCACAATGTAAATATCCAATATGCAGATATCTGACCCCAGTGAAAGGGTTGTTCGACTCCCAAAGGGGTTGTGACCCACAGGTTGAGAACAGCTACTTTATATTATTGCCTGATCAAAGGATGAATCTTACACATAAATAAATTGTTTCTGAAAATTTTAGCCCCATATCAGCAATCATTTAAGAGTAAGAAGATTTGAAAGATGGTTGAATGCAGAGGAAGATGAGACATTGCTGTTTTTAAAAGATATTAAACGGTGGCACATATGTGCTGGCACACGAGCAGAGCTCAGCTTGCCGGAATCAACTCTCTTCTCTCACTGTGTGGATCTAAGAGATGAACTTAGACCCGTAGGCTTGGCAGTAAGCTCTGAGCCTTCTCTCCAGCCCCAGGAGCTTACATTTCAAGTTATGTATTTTAAAACATAGTGTATATATCCATGCATGTATATGTGACTCTATGTGTGTATTTATATGTTTCTCTCCTGCATCTCTATCTGCTGTCATGCCCGTGTGTCATTCAGCTTTCCCACATGATAATGAAATACCTGACATAAATTCCTTACAGGGAGAAAAGATTTATTTAAGCACACAGATTTAGAGTTCCCATTCCAAAGCTGCAGATATACTGTTTCCAGGTCTGTGATGGGGTGCCAGATGACAGAGAGTGGCAAGTATATGTGAGCAATCTACTCATCCATGGCCAGGAAGTCAAAGGGAAAGAGAGGGTGGTCAGGGTCACACAGTCCATTAAGCCTATGCTCCTAATGACCTAAGGACCCCCTTCAAGTTCCTTCCTTTTAAAGACACACAACACCTCCCAGTGGGCCTCCACCAGGGACAAGCCTTTAGTACATGGTTCTTTATGGGCATTTATGTACAAATTGTAGTGTGCCACATAGAAATTTATTATTTTTATCATTATTATTATTGAAGGATTTTTTCTATCTGTCTATCTATCTATCTATCTATCTATCTATCTATCTATCTATCTATCTATCTATCTATCTATCTATCGTGAGGCAGGGAGCACACATATGCCATGACATGTATGTGGAAAATTTGTAGGAATCAATTTTCTCCTTCCACCATGTGGGTCTCAGGAATGGAACTCAGGTCGTCAAGGTTGACTGTAAGCATGTTTGTCCACTGAGGCATCTTAGTGGATCATAGAACTCCATTTTGATCACCGAGGGATTCCATATGAAATAGTGAGGGATCCTGGAAATTATACTGACTGCCATTACAGTCCTGTCTTAGTTTGTTTGATATGTTCTGTTTTCACAGTGGCAAAATTATCTAGTGTTGTATTTTGCAGAGTACACCCCTGTGGTTAGGCACTTAATGAATATATATATTGTGTGTAGATATGTACACACACACATATACATATGCATGCATGCAGATCCCTGAGTCATATTTATTTTCCATAAGTTAGCTTTCATTCATATCTAGAAGTTATGCATTTACAAATATTACATATGTGAATGTTTGTATACTGTGCATGCAGTGTGTATGCACACACTTTAAAGTTTTTCTGAATTTCTTCTCATCTTCACTGTGCTACTCCTCCTGTTGGGTCCAGGCCAGGCAGTTTTGGGGCAAGTGGAGGGCAGGAAATTTGCTGGAGATACTCTAGTACATCACTGTCAGAGCATCTTCAATGGTAGCCTCCTCTTTTACAGTGCTATAACTTGGTTGGTAGAGCTAAGTCCCTGCTGAGCTCATCCTTGTGTGGCAAGGGGACGGGAATTGCTAGTGGTATGACTGCAGGAAGCTTGCCCTGGCCTGTCAGGAGAGGCTGCATGGATTTCCTGGGGCATCTGTACTTTGCACACAGGTGTCCCAAGACAGCAGCTGGAGAGAGAGAAAGAGACAAGAGCTGCGGCCTCAGCAGAACTTCTTTGATGAGACCTGATCTACAGAGCAGGAAGGAACAGTCAAGGCTGTAGATGTACCAGCATCTCAACACTGTCCTCCCAGCTGGGGTTGGGAAGACCTGTCAGGCCTGCTGACAGAGGCAGCCAGCCATGTCTGCTCACAGTCTGAGGTTACCATGCCCCATACATGGGACCTGGACCAGAAAGGACACCTCCTTCATGCAGTCTGGGCAGGAGTGGACTATATTTGTCTCTTTTGTCCATGGCCTCTTCAGGATAATCAAGAAGGTATATACTAACTTCAATAGGGTGAGTGCTTTTTCACATCTAGGCAAAGGGCTCAGGTGGCATGCCAATCCCATTGCCCCAATCACATTGTCTTGGCAGTGCTGGAGGCGAAGGCCTTGCTTCTCAGTTCCTGGGGATGCATTTGGCATTTTGAAACTCAATTTCAGCAGCAGCCACCAGGATTTGTCTTTCTGAGAAGAGTGAGTTCAAAGTTGTGGCTGATAGAGTCAACTTGTCTTTATTCTCTGCTCTAAAACCATCCTTGAGGGACCTCAATCCACATAATTAAGTGCTTAAGACTTTGACTTAAGACCAATTTATTATAATAGACTTACTAATTATAATAATGAGCACAGTTCTTTTCTAATGTATGTTAATACTTCATCAACCTATGTCTAAACAGGTTCCATGTAGACAGTTATCTGTGGCTGAACCACTTGTCTCTCTAGAAAGGGAGCATGATCATAGTTTGAGGGACAGTAGTGTCCTGCTGGAGAGATCAAGTGTAGGGTGCTTAGAAGTATCTTTGCATTTATTTACTTTTCCTGACTTTGAGGGAGAGTAGAAAATGAGAAAGTATGTGAATGGGAAAGGTAATTTCTGAAAGCGAAGGAGGAAGAGTAGACAAAAGAGAGAGAGAGAGAGAGAGAGAGAGAGAGAGAGAGAGAGAGAGAGAGAGAGAGAGAATGTGTGTGTGTGTGTGTGTGTGTGTGTGTGTGTGTGTGTGTGTGTTACTACGCATGGTGGCAGGTGTGTGGCATGTTTTGCTCATCTAAATCACTCTCCTTTTTTTTTGGAAAAATATTTCATGCAATATATTCTGCTCATGCTTTCCGGAGCCCCAACTCCTCCTAGATCCTTACTACCTCCTCATCCAAACAACTACATGCCCCCCTCCAGCAAACAAACAAACAGGTAGAAGCAACAACAAAATGAAGATAAATCAAAGACAAAAACACAATAAACATCCATACACAAGACCTAAAAGCCACAAAACTGGAAACTATAATATACAAGCAGAAGACCAGTAAGACAAAAATTGCCCAAACAAAACAATACTAGACAAAAAGTCTACATGAATACTATTGAGTTTCTTTGGTGTTGGCCATCTACTGTTGGGCATGGGCTACCCTAAAGTGTGGTTAGTGTTTAACCAGTGAGACTCCAGTGGAGAAAACTAATTTTTCCTTTGCAAGTGAATGTCAATTGCAGATAACTCTTGGTTAGGTTAGGAACCCATATTCATGTTCTCCTTCCAGACTTTCATTTATTTATATCTTTTAGGAAGCTTCTAAGGTAATAGATTTCCATATGACCCCTCAAATGGCCCTCAGAGTCAGCTGCTCCACCCGACATGTCCTCTGTTACTCCTCTGTTCCACCCCTCTCCCCATTTAATCCCCCCACTCTGGTCTTGTCCCCATCTCTCCATAACTATACATTCTACTTCCCCCTTCCTTGTGAGACTCCCCACCATCACCACTAGTCCCTTACTCTAGACCTAGCCTCTCTGTGGTTATATGGATTAATGCAAATCTCAGTTTAAGTTAACACAAGCGAAATAATGCAGGTGAGTGAACATGTATAAAAAGCCAAGACGTAAATAAGACTCCAGGCATCACCGAGCCATGGACTCAAATGTGCAGTCACATGACTGCAGGCTTTCTTCAGACACTTCATGCTACCATTAACTGGCAGGCAGGCAAGCTCCTCCTCTTGGAGGCAAGATGATGACAACTCCTTAAGTTTTCTCTTTTCGTAAAAAGAGATTTCCCATTATTACATGTCTTATAAAATCCCCAGTTGGGCCTTATGGGCCCTGACTGACTGACATATCCAACTGATTTCAGCACTGGGTAAATTCTGATGCCCAAGTGAGCTGGTCAGTTATACACCTGTCTGGTGTATTACGTGGAGTAGACTCCATGGAATTTGGGAGTTGGGGTGTTAGGTAGTGGTGGGTACTCCTCCCATTGATTTCAGAAGAAATATTATTGCATGCTGTGCTGGCAAAGGACAAATGTTCCGTTTTTGAATGACATGTACAGCAGATTAAAAGGTCACTGAGATATGGTTTCTTCCCTCTGGCTGAGGTATAGGTACTCTAACCACTGCGATCGCTCAAAATACTTGTCTTTCTTGATGGAAAGGGAACATTTTCTTTCTTCTAAGACTCTGCTTTTCAAAGCTGTACCCCCTGTAATTCCAGAACCTACTATTTGTTTCTTAAGAAGCGAAAATAGCACATCTTGATGAATTTGATAGAAGCTGTGTCTCCTTAACCTTGGGGACAGGAGAATTGGAATTTGCCACTCACAATGTCCAGTGAAGGACCCTGAGAATTTTGGCTGTAAGAAAATGCTTAGGTATTGTTACATCTAGAATCTGCTGTGGCCACTGGGTACTTTGCCCATGACATTAGTTAAATGTGTGCTAGGGTTCACAAATGGCTGCCTGCAGAGTCAGCCGGATTGTCATTGATTTGCACATGCAGAGGCCGCTGGGAAGCTTTCATCATTCATTGTGGTTTCAGACTCTCAGGCATCAGAAGTTTCTGCGTAGGCTTTCACCCAGCCTCCACACCACACCACTCTGACATGAGCATCTCATTGCAATAACATCCCGTTTATAATTCAGGTGATGCCTGCTTGGTACTGCTTTGCCTCTTCGGCCTTCCTCAGTAATGAGTAGCCACAGTTGCAATGGTCTTTGGAGTCTGAGGAGATGTGCCCTTTACCAATATTACCTTCAGCTGGATGTCTCTCAGAGAACCTGGGATGTCCACATCCATGGGACATCTTTAATCCCGTGAAGATTAGCTACACCCTTTTTAATTCTTGGTCTTGGTTTCGACCACAATGAAGAGAGAACATCAGTTTGAAACCAATATGTCTTTAACATTTCTATTACATAGGTGTTTACTTTCAGCCAAGAGGTCTGCCTTCAGTAGGATATTATATCTATAAAGTCAAACTTCAATTATTTTCTCTTCACTGTATTCATATTTCCGAGTACCCCCCACTACATCAGGTGGTTGTCATTCATTTGTGTCAGATACATGGGATTCCCTGTGAAAACCTATAGAAGGAGACATAAGTCAGTGTAAGGCAGGCTTCTTAATCTTGGTACTACTCTTATCTTGAACTAGATACTTCTTTGTTATGTGAAACGGCCCTGTGCATCTTAGGCTAGTAATATCCCTGGCCTCTGCCCACTGGAAGTCACACCCAAAGTTATGACTACAACATCTATTTTCAGACATTGTCCTAAACCATATGAACTACATGGCTTAAAGCAAAATGAAGTAAATATGAACAGTAGAGTTCTAAGCACGTAGCAGAAGTTGGGCAGGTGGTATGAATGGACAGATTTTAGTACCGTACTATATTTTGTAAACAGGAGTACCTATGACCTGCATTAGGATTTTGGGGAACCTTAAGCCCACCCCCTCATTCTCTGTGTTCTGAAGCTTTCAATGTGGTGGTATGTGTGAGGTTGTGTGGAAGACTATGCTCGTAGTGGATGGCTGGTAAAAGAATGAAATTGAATAGGATGCATGTGGACTTGGTTGCTCCTTGCAAAGGTAGGAGACATCCCACTCAGCTCCAGGACAAATGCCAAGTCAGTAGAAAAAAAAATGCAACGTTGAGTCATAATTCCTCATTGAGGGCTTAGCTTGTGCTTTTGAGGGGCTGGCAAATGTGAATGAGCAAGGTTTGAACATTAGTTCAACATTACTATCAGTGAGAATTGCTGGACACTTTCATTAATTGGAATCAGGTTACATGTGTTTCATTTAAAAGCAGCTCCAATCACTAATGGAGTGACCTCCTCGTCATTTTCTGCTCTGAAGCATGGAGTGAGATGGCTCTCCTTTAGGACGGTGTGCTTGCCACTTGCATTGACACAAAACGCCAGTAAAATATGGATCCACGCTCACCCATTTTTAAAAGAAAGCTTTATTTCTATTTTTAATGAACATCCAGGCCCCTGGCTTACAGATCCCGGGGCGCCATGTTACTTCAGAAGCTGCCAGGAAGCCATGGGATTTGGGAGACATTGGTTTTCTTTTTCTTTTTCTCCTCTCTTAGTCTCCAAAATCATGTGCCTTGAGAATCTAAACAGGAAACACAGAGGCAGGTCTGAGTGTCCAGGCTGCTCACTGATCTCCACTGGACTAGGAAATTGGGTGTCCCATTCTTGCCCCACCGGAACATAGGGTTAGCCCTCTCTGAGGCCCTCCACTTTCCCTCCATCATCTTTCACTCTCTTCCTGTCAGGATCACACTGGTTCAGAGCAGAGCCACCCAGTAACAGTAATAATGCTAGCATAATGACCAAGTAACGGGTGTGTTAGCATTCCTGGTAGAAAGGATACAGAACATCTACTGAAATATTTCCAGTTAGACCGCTACTCCTCTGCTTAAATTTTCCCCCAACGCCTATTTCCCCCACAGTCCCAGGAGGTGGAGGCCCCCCTGGTGCCTTCCATCTTGCCCTTGGTTGGATTCCTGCCCCAGCTCCTACCCCACAGGTAGTTCCAGCCTGTCCTTGGAGCTTCTTAGACCTGTTTAGATAGCTTTACATTGTTCTCAATTTTCCTTCTTTTTCTACTACAGTATTTAGAGAGGTCATTGTCTTTCCCTATTGCAGCCTTTACTTAAAAGTTGTGTCCTCCTTGAGGTCTCCTCTGCTCTCCCTGTTAAGTGTCGCAGCATCCTGCCCATCCTGGTCCTTCATCTGCTTTTGTTTCCTCCCCAAACTTCCCACCATCCTTCAGTGTACTTAGCCACCTGTATTTCGTATGTGTTTCCCCTTCCCAGAATCCCTTCCCACTAGGGTTGACAGTTTGGCTACTCTGGTCACTGAGGTACTCCTCATACTTTGGGGACCCAGCAAACACGTGTGAACAAATGCCTGGACACTAGAGCTACGGGGACCAGCGAGGGGTCCCGTGTGCTCCACTGCATCTGTGTGTACCTGTATCTGTCTTTCATCGCAGTTCTTTGAGGCAGACTCTGCAGGCCTTGTCGACCCAACTTTGTAGATGTAGAAAGTGAAGTGCAGAGTTACCCAGGGCTCTCTCCACACCTGAAAAGCTAGAGACAATGGGGCTCGGATTCCTTTTCTTTTAAAAATTGGGTGAGCTTTGATCCCTATTTTATCGGCATTTGGTGTCAACACGGTGGCAAACACACCATCCTAAAAGTCCCATTTACTTTTGATGTCTGGTGTCTTGACTCCGATTTCTAGCGTGCTGGGGTGGTTGCAAATGAAATCGGCAGACTCGAGTTACCTACCTGGGTGCTGAGTGTCATGCTGACCCCCCTCTGCTCCTGGACCCCTGTACCTTGCCAACCCACAGGTATCTCATAGAGTTGCTGCCCTTTGGTCTAATTAGCCTGGAGGCCTTTGGCCTGCTGCAGCCGATGCTAAGGCACTCTCCATTACTGCCATTCATTAAGAAGGACACACAAGATGAACTAGCTTAGGTGAATCATCTGACCTAATTTAGAAAGGCTCTGTAGGGCTTGAGCCTTTGATTTATCAGGCAGAGGTATCTGTTATCAGAGTGAGGCGCACAAGGACTTATTTATTATCGAGAATCTGTTTTTAATTTCAAAGATTGTTTACCTTAACTGCGATGTGCCAGACTCCGGGACGGATTTCTGCTTAGCATTTAATTTTAGATACTTGCCATGGCGGACGGTAAAAAATCGGTCTCCAGAATTTGTAGTTTCATTATGAATCTCAGCTCCTGGCAGCCCCTCCCAGCAGTTTGTCTTTGGAATCTCCTTGGCACTTGTTAGCCCTGCTCTGCCGTGAAAGAGATATAGTTTATTTATTGGATTTTGCCCATTTATGAAAAAGTACAGAGATTATTAATGGTTTAGTATCTATTAATGCATTACTTGGGTGGAATTCAAATTCTAATATTTATGGTAAACCCCTTTATAATGAAACAGTAGAAATTCAGCTTTCCTGCTCCTTGAATTTGGAAGGTTCTGGATGCCGTTGGAATGGCTCCCTGTGAAATATGAGCCCTGCTGGTTTTATATTTACACCCATAAATAAGGAATAAGTACTTTAGGTTGGAGGAGAAATAATTAAGAATATTTGTGTAGATAATAAAGAGGAAATGGTCCAGTTTGGTGAACTGTGTGCTTGGGAAATGCCAGAAGCTGCTGGGACCAGGATGAGAGATGTGGTGGAGATTAGGACTGGGGAATTGTGGGTAAGAAGATCTTCTGAGGACAGTAAGAAGGGAGGCCTGGTGTGTGTGTGTGTGTGTGTATGTGTGTGTGTGTGTGTGTGTGTGTGTGTGTGTGTGTGTGTGTGTGTGTATTGGGGGGGGGGTATGACTGCCCAGGGCTGATGTCTGGGAACCTGGCGAGGTTCCAGCTCTTCCTTAAGGCAAGACAGCTTTGATGTCAGGCGCCTGAGAACCTCAGGTACCTCACCTGTTAAATGGAACCCATATTTCATGGATAAACAATTTTGGACAATCAGAAGTAATCTATATATCTGTGCATATGAGGTCTGAACAGAGAACCTGATTGAGATAGGAGTGTCACAGTGAGTTTGGAGTGTGTGTGTGTGTGTGTGTGTGTGTGAGAGAGAGAGAGAGAGAGAGAGAGAGAGAGAGAATGTACACACACATATGCACATATTTAAATATGTGTATTTGAAGGGTATATAATTGCTTCTTGTTGATCAGAAGATAGAGAATGCCAGAAAAGTATCTAAAAGAAACTTAATCTTACAAAACTCAGGTCAGTGGGGCTGGAGAGATGGCTCGATGGTTAATAGCACTTACTGCTCCTTCAGAGGACCTCCACTGGGCTCCCAGCACCCACATGGCAGCTCATAACTGCCTGTAACTCCCGTGTCAGGGAATCTGATGTCCTCTTCTGACCCCCACAGATTCCTGAATGCATGTGGTATGCGTATGTGTAATATATACATATCTGAAAATAGAATCAGTGAGTGAGTTTGCCTCACCCACTAGGCCTCTCTGGAAATCCACTGTTGGGTTCATTTTCCTGAACCTTCTCTAGCCCACCCTGAATACTTTCCTGACCTCTTCAGTGCTATAAGCTGAAGGTTTGGTTGCTTTTCTCTATCTCCCCGATACAGCCTAGGGTTATAAAATCCTAACATGTAATAACAGGGGTTTCGGGGATTGTCTCAGTTAGTTTTATTGCATATGACTATATGGTGTGGGCTTATAGAAGTGCAGCGTTAAGAAGTAATTGAACCACAGCCATGTCAGCAGTCAGGAGTGCCATGATTGATGAGGGATGGTGGCCCAGGTTGATGAGTGGGAAGTTAGAATGTTATGGGTCAGCCGGGCGGTGGTGGCGCACGCCTTTAATCCCAGCACTCGGGAGGCAGAGGCAGGCGGATCTTTGTGAGTTCGAGGCCAGCCTGGGCTACCAAGTGAGTTCCAGGAAAGGCGCAAAGCTACACAGAGAAACCCTGTCTCGAAAAACCAAAAAAAAAAAAAAAAAAAAAAAAAAAAGAATGTTATGGGTCACTGAGAATTTTCTTGGTTCTCTGTTTGTTTGTGTTTGTTTGTACAAGGAAATCAAAGCCAAGGCGTGCGGCCAACTAGACAAGCTCACATAGTGCTGAGCTGGGACTGGCAGGGAATTTCAGACTTCCATCCTGATTGCCACTAGTGTTATACCATACAACCTCTGCTACCCTGTAGCCTTATCATCCCTGAATAGTCCCCAGGTGTTCAACAGAGAGCTGTCTCTCCTTATGAGAGTGTGAATTCAAGTAGACAAAGTATGGGCATCTCCTTGGTGTGCCTAGGGGCCTGCTTAGAAATCCTAGGTAAAGAAACTGTTGTATTGCCATGGTGTCAATGATGGTGATAAATCACTCATCTTGCCCCAGATCTTGGGTATACTTTTGGTATCTATCTTCGCATTCAATTCCAACAGTCTTATCCATGAGTAATGTGAAGAAAATGGGATCCAGTTAGGTTGAGAACTTCTATAGAGTTATAAGCTAGCAAGTATAAAACAAAGTCTCAGAGACTACAAAGCATGTGAATTAAGCACTGGGCACACATGGCTAAATCTTGTATGGGCTTATGAATGTGACCTCCTTACAGGCAGTCTGGTATCTTTCTGATCATCATGAGTAAAGACATTGCTTTTAAAGTATCAAGGAGACTGAGAAAAGTGCTAGACAATATGCTTGGTAGTCAATGATTAGAGAGTAGGGAAGAATAGTTTTTCATCTCATATAGAAATTCCCTATTTCAGTATATACTGCCATGCCTCTGTAAGAGTTGAATGGAACTGTGTAAATCATGCAGTTTTTCATATGTGTGCATTGTAGGAAAGAATTAACCCCATAATGATTTGTAAAAAAAAAATTAAATTTCTAGGAATCATACTTTGCTGTGCTAATATACTGTGGGGGATGTGGTGGTTTGAAAGAAAATGGTGCCCAAAGGGAGTGGCACTATTAGGAAGTGTGGCCTTGTTGGAGGAAGAATGTCATCGTGAGGGTGGGCTTTGAGGTCTCTATGCTCAAATTTCACCCAGTGTTAACAATTCATTTTCTATTGCCTGTGGATCAAGATGTAGAACTCTCAGGTCCTTCACCAACATCATGTCTGCTTACACACCACCATGCCCCACCATAATGATAATGGATTAAACCTTTTAACTGTAAGCCACTCCAATCAAATGTTTTCCTTTGTAAGAATTGCAGTGGTCATGGTGTCTCTTCACAGCAATAGATACCCTAACTAAGACAAGGTGTAAGTATTTTCTGACTTTGGAGAGACATAATTCCTGATAGCAGAGAAAGGGACCACTTCCTCCAAAATCCAACTTTGACTTTATAGTCCCTAAATTTGTGGGGGAACATGAGCCGGCAAACTCATTTTGAGATGTCTGGGGGCTGCCCTATGAGGACTCAGGGTGCTGGTTTGTAGATCTCTATTTAGCTTCTTGCTGAGTTTTAAGGAGCAGGCCCATATCTGAGTGCCCATAGCCTGTAAGCACAGCCCCTGGAGTCAGCTCTCTCAGTCATCTGGCTTCCTGTTGGCTTCCAAATATTGGTGCTAGAGGCTATTAGCTTAACATTAAAAGTTTAACTGTTAAATAAAAACAAGTTAGTAAGATGAAAAAAAGAAGCATGTATCTTTACTGACAGTGTACTTTACTCATATTGGAGCTGTATGTATATGACAAAATGAGTGCTTTACTTTACTCATATTGGAGCTGTATGGGACATGACCTTAGCCCAAGAGATTCTTGTCCAGGAACAGGCTAGCTTCTCTGCACAAGTCAGCCTGATATCTGGCTGAGGGCTGCAGTTCTATATGGAGTCCGGACAAGGGTGACTGGAAGTTCCTCAGGGCTGGAGAGATGGCTCAGTGGTTAAGAACACTAGCTGCTCTTCCAGAGGTCCTGAGTTCAATTCCCAGCAACTACATGGTGGCTCACAACCATCTGTAATGAAATCTGGTGCCTTCTTCTGACATGCAGGCAGACATGCAGCCAGAACACTATATACATAATAAATAAATAAATAAATAAATAAATAAATAAATAAATAAATAAATAAATAAATAAATAAATAAATATTTGGGGTTGGGGATTTAGCTCAGTGGTAGAGAGCTTGCCTAGCAAGCACAAGGCCCTGGGTTTGCTCCTCAGCTCTGAAAAAAGAAAGAAAAGAAAAGAAAAGAAAAGGAAATTCCTCATAGTCCAAGGAAGCTAGTTCCAGGGGAATTCCATTTTCCTCTGGTTGGCCAGGAGGATTTGGGTTGGGGGATAAACTGTTAACCATGACGAGACTGAAAGAGAGAGAAGATCTATGTTGACATTTGAGTAGTTGAGTAGACTCTTCATCACTTGGCAGCCAATGCTGTAAGTGGTCATCCCGGGACATCCTTCCACAGCAATCTGAGGTTGTCTTGGAGAAACTGTACTTCCTTAATTTTCAAGGTCATATTCCTGGTGCATGGTGGAGCTGGACTTGGGACAAAGTCTATGGTTCTGGGGGAGGAAGGCTACATTGACCTATGACATTTCAGCTCCTTCTTTTTGTTTTCAGTGAATTGGTTGATCAAAATGTACTCAGGGGAAAGAGGGGAAATCCGTATGGGTCAGCTCTATAGGTTCCTTCTGTCAGGGTTTTGCGCTGGCTTTTCCTGCCTGCCACTCCACTAGGCACCTTCTCTTATCAAAACCCTTTATACCTGTCTATTATTATGCCATCAAAAGCAGTTCTCCTAACCTTTATTCACCCTTAGTGATTCATAACAGACAGAAACTGAATGTGCTACTTTCCCTAGTAATATTTGTGTTTTAATTATAGTCCACACATTGGGATTTTTATTTTTAATTATGAGTGTGTGCTGTGTGGGGGTATGTGTACATGAGGGCAGGTTACTGCAAGTTAGTGCAGAGGCTAGAGTTATAGGCTGTTGTGGGCCTCTACCATGGGTGTTGGGAACCAAACTCCAGTCTTCTCTGTAAGAGCAGTATTTGCTCTTTACAGATGAGCCATCTCTCTAGCCCCTTGAAGATGTGAATGTAGACGCAGCCATCAAGTTCCATTCCCTACTCTATGGCAATTTATGTACTGATGCTACCTTGGGAGCCTAACTAGGAATTCCTTTTCAATAGCTCCCAGCCTGCCTGCTCATCCAGTCCACCACTTCCTTGCTGGCCCATCATAAATACATCTGAAAGGCAAATTAAGTTTCAGAGTATAAAGGTGGCATCTTGGCCCCATCTTCACTGTTGAATTGTGAAGTGGCTTGATCTTCAATAGTGTCTGAATATGACCACCATATTCAAGATGATAAATGGCTCTGTAACTCATTGGATTCACCAGGGAAGTCCAGACTGTATTTTGTCACCTGACTTGAACACAGTATGACTTGGCTTCTCAAAGCAGAAGGGAGGCTGGGTGTTCCATGCTGCCTGGGACCATGGCCTCTTGGTCTGAGCAGGAAAAACATGGTGCCCATCTCTAGAGAGTCCAGGTATTTCGTGTCCTGCCTCCCTTGTTCTACCTAGGAGGCAACCTCCTGAAGGTCCTGAAGGCAGTGTGTCTTTTATATAACATTTTGTCCCTTTAGAAATTATCGTGATGCATGTCAAGAGCTTTCACACCGAAAAAAAAAAAATATGTCACGTTAGCTTCCAAGCTTCTGATTGTCTAAATAACGCAGCAACTCAACATACAGCTGTCTGGCATTTTGACAGTACAATAACCCATAATTCTTCCTGCCACTCAACACTTCAAAGTTAGCATTTTGTAGTTTGCTCTCAAGGAGTATTCATTTAAATTTTCAAGAGCAAAGAGTGAATGTGACTGCCTCATATCTCTCTTTTGATCTTTGCTTCATTTACTTGGGTGCTCTTCCCATTATTATACATATTTTCTGGGATGATGATGCTTACATGTCAACTTTTTTTTTAAGAGGTAGAACGTCTTCAGATGTCTGTTCTCCATTTTGTGGATAATTAGGGATAAGAATGGAAACCATCTTCCAAGCTACCAAGGTCAATGGTCCTGCTCGCATTTTTCTATGCATTTGCCCTGAATGGAGCAAGATGGGATTTGGCTAGGTGAAGTCATGTCTAACTTCCTGCCTCTTTGGAGAAGTCAAGCAAAATAGTTGCATCTATAATCCAGGAAATGTGAAGTTTCCACTTTCACCACATTTGAAGGTGTATCAGCTTGCTTGGTCCCACCTGATCCTGGAGTCTGCAGGATGACTTCTGGACTGAGTCAAAGTTAATGACTTTGACCTAGCTGCAGGATTCCAGACCACACTGACACTTGAGTTGCCACTGGTCACTCTTGTAGGCAAGTTAACATCTATAGTAATTGAAATCCAGCTATGGATCTGACTTCCTAATTACTTAAATAACCTTGGCCTACCCAAGAATGTGCATCTCTGAACCTCTTTTCTCATTTGTTGAAGTGGCTACTAGCTCAAGTTATATCTGCCTCTATAGGCTTGCAGCTAACTTAAGATTAAGATATGTGTTATCTCCATATTCAACATGACTGTAGGTGTTTTATTTAATTCACTGTGCATTTGTACCCCAGATCTGAATTCCCATTGGTAGTCAATTGATTGGCTTGTTGTGTTTCTTTTCTGGGACAAAGACAGCTGTGTCATAACTTCTACTATGGACTTGGCTCATTGTGTGGCCATTCTTGAGCTGCATTCAAGGATGAACTTTTTCATCTTGAACATCTTTAGGACATCTGAGAATTTAAAATTTCTGAAGTGAAGAAAGTTTTCCATCCATGTCTTACCAACTGACTTGCTGAATATGCTTGTCCTGAGAAAGCTCAGCTTGCCAAACCCCCCTTGAGTCCATAGAGTTAAGTATAATTTAGAAGTCTGAGTGTGTGTGTAAAAAGAATCCCTGTGTTTATTATGCAGCCTGTTTATGCTTTTGAAGCTGTTCGAGTGATAAACATTTTACCATCATCAGTCCCTAACATTTCTATAATGGAATTTGCTTGGCTAGGCATGTAGGGAATGATCCTTTTGACGGTAGCATTAACTCTTTCTGGGTTTGCCAGGAGTCACTTTGACATGTCTGGTATGGGCTGCTTGTTGGAAATTACAGAGTGTTTGAATCACAGTAGATGGTCAGTTTTTGAAATGGGGCATGTGTGAAGTTTCTCTGGCTGATTGGTTTTGTTGGGGAGGAGTCTGGGGTGACTCTCCCTTGCTTATTGGTGTTTTCAAGAGGGTTTTATCCTCAGACCTGGTGGTCTTATTTAGTGTGCACTTGCTGCTTTTAAATGGGTAATTTGAAGCCTTGCCAGCTACTTGTGATGCAGTGTGGAAGCAGCCTGGACTTGGAGGAGGATATCTACTGACATTTCCCACAAACATGCATTTCTACCTGAACCTGACATTGGAAGAGTGCTATGAAGTAGAATGGACCAGTGTTGCTGAAATTATGTTTACACAAATTTTGGGAGGGTGATGAAAATAATGTGTTTCATTCTAGAACATTCTAAAATTGCCTGCATTTTGCATTTCTCCAAAATAATAATTTGCAGCCTTCTAATAAATATCTGTTCTTATATGTATTCCTGTATGTATGTATTACATGCATTTCTCTGAAGTTGGGATCATGCTATAGTGATAATGTATTATTTCAAGCCTATTTTAAATATTTTCTTTTGTTATAAATCAACCTTGAAACTCTATGAAGTGGCTGGATAGTTTTGTTATTAAGAGTATATTGTAGTGTTGTAAGTAGGTTTTTTCCCATATGTTCCTTGCTCTATTTAGTACCATGAAGTATATCCTATGATATATTTTATTTTCATTTTATACATACCCCTGACTATATCCTAACAGGACATAACTCTCTCTCTCTCTCTCTATATATATATATATATATATATATATATATATATATATATATATATATATATATATATGTGTGTGTGTGTGTGTGTGTGTGTGTGTGTGTGTGTGTGTTGTACCAGGATAAACTGTTAGAAATGGAGTGGCTGGGATACTTGTATTTACCTTTTGAAAGTCTATTTTAAAATAAAGATAGAAAGGTGGGGGTGTTACTCTGTTTTGAGCAGGAAAACTAGAGAAGGAAAACCCAAACTGATGTCCCTACAGGATACATGGAGACCCAGATGCCCCCAAGGCTGGCATCTGCTTTGTTAACTCCTGGGAAGTGAACTGTCCAGGGCTTGGTTGTGTTACTTGGTGGCAATGGGACTCTCTTTACAATAGTTGCTCAGTGTGACTTATGGTCCCAATACCCCCCTGAAGAGTCTGTAATGAGGATGCAATGGCTTCCTCATCTCACTTCAGGCCAGCAGTTTCGGGGATTTCTCTACTCAGTACTATGCAGTGCTGGCTGGAGCGCTGGCCAGGCCATCTGCTTTCCTGCTTAACCCTTGCCACTTCATTTGTTCTGCAGGGCTAGGGACTGAACTCCCCCCAGCCTCACACACCCTGTGCAAATGTTCTACCCCAGAGGTCTATCCTCAGCTCTTTCTTTTTCACAGGAAACTCTGGGGAAACACCCATGAAGTCCCCGACTCTCTGCTGGGTCCAGATGTGTTCAGATCAGCCCTGATTCCCAGAATGCATCTGGTAGCAAAGCCCCAAAGACAGATAATTATGACAGAATGTAATGGTGAGAGTCTCAAAGATGAGGCAAGATCAATGTCTTAGTGATGTTTCTGAGGTGTGACAAATGTCTGCTTTGCAGCCACCACAGACATCGTGGACTCTTGGTCTTAAGTATTTTGTTTTTTAGCCTTCCTGCTTTTTGGGCCATTTTGTCTTTTGTCCACTGGGACTTGCTTCCTATTGTTTTTGTATATAGCAGGCATCTAATAGTAACTGATATGGTGGATGAACATGACTTCTGGATGGTGATTCCTGGCCCTAAACTCATCAATGACGCATTCCCTAGATATTGTACCCATGTCTGAGTCTCATTTTCCTTATCTGTAAAATTGAGGTAAAGCTAGATGGTAGCTATTAAAAATAGCCAATATTGACTGAGCATCCATTTTGTACCAATATAGAGCTGAAAGGACCTTACAGATATGAGCTTATTAAAATCCATGTGTTTTTGGCATAACTGTGATCCCATTTCTTAAGTGGTCATTCAGAATTCAAGGCCACAGAGCTGGAGGGTGGGAGGACAAAATTGGCGGCAGGCTTTGGAACTTGATCCTCAGTCATGCCCTCCAACTTTGAAAGAGCCTTGTCTTGTCCCAAGGCCTTTGACCTTTTGGCTAAGACTCCATGTAGAAAAACGTGCCTTACAAAGAACCCAGGCTGTGTCAACACATATTATAATTCTGGAAGTTTAATGTCATTAGCTAAGGAGAGCAGGAACTCCCTTGAGGGTCCACTCTCTTGCCCGCCAGGTACACGAATGTCCAGGATTTTAGCTGTTCCCCATATAGGGCTTCTGAACATTCTAGAATCAGAGGGTTGTCGCTGAGAGGGAAAGAGCCTCTTTCTACCAGCCACTTAATTGTGCAGCCCCTGGCTTCTTCAGGATCAGCCATGAAGGTCAATGCACCATGGGTTAGTGTTGTGTCAGTGACCCAAACAGCCACAGCACATGGTAAGGGTGAATTTCTTTTCCATGTTGAAATGCCTGATCTTTTTTGATTTTAGGAGGCAGTTGGCCTGGCCTCTCTCCTCTCCTTTGGGCGGCTCATGTTCTTGAGTCTTACAAGTCCAGCTTTAGTAATAGAGAGGTCCTGTTAACGCACATATCTGGGGGCCAGGATCTAATGTCCTCATGGTACCTGGATTACCAAAAATAAAAAAGGTTTGTGGTAATAGAGGAAGAAGAAAGAGGAAAAGAAAGGCAGGTTTTAGATGAGTTGTAGATTTTTTTTCTTCTCCCTATAGAGATTTTATTGTAAGGTGAAGAAATCCCTGCTTCTTAGGTTGATTTGAATGGGAAGATTTGCATACATATATACATACACCTATACATCCTTGAACAATGTCAGCTTCCAGTGTCTCTAGCTCCTCTGCAAGCTCCCAATCTTGGGGCTTCTGTAGGTTGATTCCGGCAAGCACAGGCGCTGCTTCAGTATTCATTTCAATGGCGTTGACAATACTGACAATATAATTGACCTAAAAAGTTCTGGATTTCCTGTTAATGCACTTTAGAAATGTACATCAACTACCAAAAAAATCATTTCTATCTACATTTCACTTGATTTCCATTTTCAAGAGAGCAGCTTCGTCATTATTATTCTATTTGAATAGTACTGATATCTTGAAGGATGGAAGGAGATTTCTATTGTATGCAGGAGTACTTTATTTCGATATTTTCTTTGTCTGATTATACATGATAAACACACATTAGTGACATTTCGTGCATGTTTGGAAGATAAATGGGGATATCTCTTTAAACCATTCCTGACACTTGCTAACCTGTGAGCTTAATGGCATTTTCTCTTTGATTCAATAATTTGTCTGTCAAAAAAAAGCT
Organism: Peromyscus maniculatus bairdii; assembly: GCF_049852395.1. Taxonomy (NCBI): domain Eukaryota; kingdom Metazoa; phylum Chordata; class Mammalia; order Rodentia; family Cricetidae; genus Peromyscus; species Peromyscus maniculatus. The sequence continues at coordinate 38,018,804 of NC_134860.1, read as the reverse complement.
GGGCTGACATTCCCCTTGTTGTGGGATTGAGATGGAAAGGAATCTCTTCTCTTGAAGATAATTTTTTTTTAAATTGAAGGGAACATTTTAGGATATGAATATTTTTGAAGATTTTGGGGTTCAGGTGATGGAGGTGGGGGCGGGGTTGAGAAGGTGGCACTAATGAATGCCAGATCCACTGACATTCTGTGGATAGCAAGTGATAAAAAAGGAGACCATTTCATTCCCCTTCAAGTCCTCTTAAAATAATTAGGGCACATGTGAAAACTTGCAAATGCAAATGGCTCCTACCGGGGCTGGAGGAGACTGGCAGCTGTTGACGGAGGTGATCTGTACTGCAGAGGACAGCTGTGACTCTCTACACCTGCCCCAGCTCCCCAAGGCTCACTCCAGGTGAAGGCTTGAGACAGAACCCAGCCCCAGGATTATGTTGTGGAGGGGCCCCCTGACAATATTGGAAAAGGTGAGTCCTGAAGGTCAACTTGGAGTTTAGGGAGAGACTGGGGAACTAGGAGTGAGGCCTGACTCACCCAAGGAGGTCCTTTATGGACAAGAAAATACTTTTAGACCCACATCTTATGACCCATGGTATACTGCTGAGCCTACTTCTTGGACCCCCTCAGCCCTACCTTAGAGGCTTTTATTTTATTCTGAGTCTGATCACAGTTTCCTCTCCCTCCCTCTTCTCTTCCCAAGTCTTCCCCCAATCTTCCTCCCCACTTTCTATCCTCCTTTCTCTTTACAAAAGGGCAGGCCTCCCATGTCTACCAGCCAGCTCTGGCAGTGAGACTAGGCCCCTCCTCTCCTACTAAAACTGGAGGAGGCAACCCAGTGGAAGGGAAGGGTCCCAAAGGCAGGTACCAGAGTCAGAGACAGCCCCTGATCCCACTGTTAGGAGGCCCACAAGAAGACCAAGTTACACAACCGTAACCTATATTACAGAGGGCCTGGTCCGTCCCAGGCAAGCTCTGTGGTTGGCAGTTCAGTCTCTGCGAGCCCTGATAAGCCCAGGTTAGTGGATTCTGTGGGTTTTCTTGTGGTGTCCTTGGTCCTTCTGGCTCCCACAACCCCTCTTCCCCCTCATCTAGAGAATTCCCCAAGGTCTCCCTAATGTTTGGCTGTGGGTCTCTGCACCTCCTTCCAGCTGTTGCTGGGTGAAGCCTCGCTGATGGCATCTGGGCTAGGCAATGATGTGAGGACAGATTATCATTAGGAATCACTTCATTGACTTTTTTTTTTCCCAGTCATGTTTGGTTCCATCCTAGGTCTCTGGGCTGTCCAGCCTCTGGATCCTGGCCCTCCAGGCAGTGTCAGGGGTGGGCTCCCTCTGATGGCATGGGTCTCTAGCTGGACCAGTCATCGGTTGGCCACTCTCACAAGTTCTGCTCCCCCTTTACCCCAGGCAGGACAAACTGTAGGTCGAAGGTTTTGTGCTGGGTTAGGGTCCCAATCCCTCCACTGATGTCTTGCCTGGTTACAGGAGATGGCCGGTTCAGGATGTGTGTCCCCCATTGCTAGGAGTCTTAGCTAGGGTCACCCCCTTAGAGGCTTCCTGCAGGTCGGGTTGGAGGAAGCTGCTGAGGGGAGGCATACTATTTAGGCAGGGAGCAGAGAGGAGAGGCGCTTGGTGCTCCCCTCCTCTACCCTAGGGTGTCTTCAGAAGCAGGGTTAGAAAACTCTGACACCAAGTGGTTGAGTGGGGAGGGCTGGGACATTTTACAAATGACTGTGACCCATGTGGAGAAGAGAAGAACGCAAGGGTGGGTGGGTGGGTGAACCTGTCTTCTGTGCTTTTTGTGCCTGCTCTCATGCACACCCACTGTGTGTGTGTGTGTGTGTGTGTGTACACACGCATGTGGTGATAGAGTTGCACCTGCCATGGAGCCCACCTCAGTTTCTGTGAATCTGGGTTAAACAATTGGTAAGTGGGCAGGGACATGAAGCCCAGTGAAAACAGGCTGAGGCCGCCATTTTCCTCCCATCCTATGTTTTGCCTACTTCCTCCCGGGAAAGCCACTTTCCGATGCTGCTTGTCCACTCGTGTGGCCAGGGTCCTGAGTCCGAGCTGCTCCTGTCCTCTACTGCACAGTGGGGCTGGTGGGGAGAACAAAGCAGGTACAAAGTCTGGAAGCTTGGAATAGACAAAGCGCTCTTGTCTCAGTGAAGGGGCTGGGCTGCCCACCCAGAGCTCGTAACTGGGCTTCGAGAAAGTAGTGGGGCTCAGAGTGGTGGTCCGCTCCTAGGACGTCAACACTTGAAAACCTGAGGTAGGAGGATCATGGGTTCAAGGTCAGTCCGGACTATGAATATAATTAAAGGCTAGCATTAGGTTCATATATAGCAAGACCTTATTCCTCTGTCCCCTCATTTTCTGTGACTTCTCAGGCCTGTTCCCTCTAGTCTCTGCTCTTCCTTGTCCCACACCTAGAGAAAGGGTTCATGCCGAGAGAGGCTGTGGGTCTCTTCTCTAGGAAGGCTGAGCCAGCCTTTGCTGTGCCTGGATTTGGTACAGGGGTGTGGGAGCTGAGGCTGGGGCACACCCAACCCTGTCTTTTGACGTCATCCTGGCATTGCGTCCTGGGGTCTGTTTCTTCCCGTGCATCCCTAAGAGAATACTACTTCCTTATTTGAAAGCTCCTTCACCACCCATTGTGTCTTTATTGCAAGGCATGTTCATTTAAAAACAATTTTGAACAGAGTGCAACCCCCTCCCCTACCTCCCTGTTGGCAAAACCCAGAAATCTGTCCTTAGTAAGGCAAGCTCTATGGGCCTGGGGTGGGGGTCATTTACAGTGGTCTCTGGGTGTATTTCAGCTCTGAGAGGCAGTAGCTGGAGGATGCCCATTCCATTCCTTTCTTCTCCTAATAATCCAGGAGTGCTTTTTTCAGGTCTCAACAACCTCACCTTGAATATGGAACATGCAAGTCTGGTAAGCATGACTTAGAACTCTTCCCAAGTTCAGGGCCACCTATGCCGGTTTTAGCCCTTTTAATTGTCAAATAAAGCCAAAAGCAGAGTTTGGGGGAGAAAATGAAAACACTGATTCATCAGGCTCCCTCACGGAGACTCATTCAACCCCTTTTGTTGACTGCTTATTGGGCACCAAACATAGACATTCGTAGGCACTGGGGCCGCGTTTCAAGTCCCACAGCCTGCCGGTGCTGTTATTGATGCCAGGAGTACAGAACCAGGATTTTTGACCTTTGACCTGATAGTTTTCTAGCTCATCACACTGTCTTCCTGGAGACCTTGTCTTCTGCAGGAACTAGAAGACCTGAAATTCCTTCTTACCACTGGGTCGGCACTCTTCTGGCTTCCCGTGCTGGTGCCTGGCCATGAGCTGGCCCTGTCTCGGCACAGAGATCGGCTGTTTCACACCGAGCTATGGCACAATCAACACACTCAAGAGGAAAAACAGGCAGTGGCCTTACCACAGGCTTTCCAGGCACTGGCTTCCCCTAGCACATGGGGACATCTTCCATGTCGGGCACCCTGAGCCCTTACTTCAGAGACCTCACCGCACAATCCATCTAACAGATGAAAGTGAAGCCCCGGTCTCACAATAACTGAGATGTATAAAGTTTCAATGTGAAAATTTTGGAAGGATTTAAAAAAAAAACATTTCTGAAGTGCTAAGATTTAAGAGTAAGTTTGTACGTGTGTGTGTGTGTGTGTGTGTGTGTGTGTGTGTGTGTGTGTGTGTGTGTGTGAGAGAGAGAGAGAGAGAGAGAGAGAGAGAGAGAGAGAGAGAGAGATTTAAATTTAATTTTAACAATAAATGATTTTCAGGCTTTCACTTGCATTTGAAGTCATATTGGTAAATAACTGAGATCATTTGTTAGGGAGGTTATCTCATTCAGACTTATTTTATCACTTGGGACTTCTAAAATTAAATGTATGCACTAGCTAGTTTTTTTAGGAACTCACACGAGTGTTTGCCTAACATTGTGGCCTAGAAGGCACAGAGCAGGGACATAGAAGCCAGAAGCATGGCAGGAGGTAGGAACCAGGTTAAGTCCTCTGCACAGAGGCAAGACTAGGGTCCTGAGTTATATATACAGTTACATATATACTTAATTATATATACAGAGCTTAAACGGATCTGTGTTTGACTGCTAAATGCACATAGGGGTTCTTTTGGTTGAAATTGAATGAAACTTCTATTGACATGCTTTGAAATTTTAATTTCACATGTTGGAGATCCTTTTCTTCTTATAGAGCCCAAATATTTCATTGGCTTTTGAAAAATTTAAAGGGGAACTCTCGAAGACATCTATACCTGTAGTTCTTTGGGTGGGAGGTAGAGGGACTCAGAATCAATAACCTTACATCTACCTCCCCCAAACCAAATCCTATACCTGAGGATGCCCTTGGGGACCCCAGGTGGGCTGGGCTGGTTTGTAAGACTCGCTGAAAACTCTAAGAGCTGGCATTATATCTTAAAAATGTCCTGGTAGACTCTGGTTTCTAATTGCTGTGAGGTGACACTCCACTCAGGTTGATGTAGCAAAATACCTCAGGCTGGGTGGCTTCGACTGAGTTCTGGAGGCTGGATGCCTGCGATCTCGGTTCGAGCAAATTCTGATCTCAGGGATAGCTCATTCCTTGGCTTGCAGACAGCTGTCTTGTGTTCTGTCATAGAACCTGACCGAATTCTGTTTTGTTTTAATCTTTTTTCACTGAAGAACACTGACCCTGTCCTGGTTTAGAACATTATTTAATCCTAATTATGTCTACACACTCCCTCTTCAAATATCCTTGATACACCATCTCCATTTCTACCCATTATCACATCAGGATTGGAGAATGAACATACAAATTTGGGGCACAAGCATTCAGTCCCTAACATACACTGTGAAGAAGAAAATGGATTTTAGAATCTGTGGTTAGATTTCAAATCTTTGTACTCCCACTTTTTAGTACAGTGGCTTGGGAGAAGTTGTTTTTTGGGATTTAGTTTCTACTTCCATAAATTAGGGACAATGATTTGAAAGGTTTCATTTGTATTTGAAATAATACTGGTAAAGGAGTGAGATCCCCTATTAGGCCATCTCATTTAGATTTATCTTATCACTTTAAAATTTTAAAATTAAATGAATACTGTGGTGGTTTGAACAAAAATGCCCCCTAAAGGGAGAGGCACTATGAGGAGGTGTGGCTTTGTTGGAGTAGGTGTGGCCTTCTTGGAGGAAGTGTGTCACTGTGGGGGCAGGCTTTGAGTTCTCATATGTGCTCAAGCCACACCCAGTGTCTTAGACCATTTCCTATTGCCTGATGGGTCAAGATGTGGCAGCTTGTCTTTTCCAGCACCATGTCTGCCTGCATGCCTCCATGCTCCCCGTCATGAAACTGTAAGCTGCCACCTCAATTAAATGTTTTCCTCGATAAGAATTGCTATAGTCATGGTGTCTCTTCACAGCAATAGAACTAAGACAAATACACTTGCTAATTTCTGTAGAAATTATGTTTATCTAGGACTTTGACCTAGAAGGCACAAACAAGAGGCATAGAGCCCTGGAGCATGGCAGGAGGTAGGAACCAGGTGAAGTCCTTGGCACAGAGGCAAGACTGGGGTCTAAAGGGGGTTTGTTTCTAGATTTTCAGAATGTTGAGGCTTGTGGCACAAGGGGCTGAAGAGGGTCCATGGTACAGGGTTGGAGGTTCCCAGCTGGGGTGTGGAAGGATGCTTGCCACAGAAGATATGCACCTTGACCTAATGGAGCCTCCTGTGTGCCATTTCTAAACTGGGAAACACAAATTGAAATTACTAGACTGGCGAGGGTTGCTTGTTTATGGACAAGTGGCTCTAGACAAATCTAGCATCTTGGAATGAACCAATGTCTAACTATTCGACAGCTATCCAAATAGGAAATGCCACTTCTTTATTTTGAAGGATGGCCAGGATTGGAGGAGATTAGCAAAGCAGAGGTCATCCTCCACATCTTGACTCATGACTGCTGATTGCCTGGCCCAAGATGGGAAGAGTTGCCTGTCACCTCTGTCTTTCTTTCTCCTCTTCCCAGGGCCTGTGAGGGAGCCCCAAGTGCTTAGATTCTAGTGTCTGGGAAACACTGCCAGGCATCCTCAAAGGGCTTTGCGTAAACAGCAGATAACCAACAGGACTCCTAAGTACCTTGTGCAGTGTGTTGGGAGGAACACAGGGAGAGGAAAAGCAAGTCGATAGTGAACTCTGCAGGCTGGTGTGGAGGGCTATGGACAAGCTGTTTTCCAAGAGCCAAGTGGTCACATGAAGGACTTCATTAGGATACAGGGAGGAAGTAGCTGGTGGGCAAGTTGAAGAAAGGAGTTGGGAGAAAACATTATTACAGTGCCTTTGCCCGCTCTGAACTCCAGGTGTCTCACTCAGGAAAAAGGACACCAGCTGACTCTGGAAGGCCAGGAACATAATTACTTCCTGGTAAATCTAAGTATGCTTTGTTGGAGCTGGGGACTGGCCATGCCTGTCCTTCATAATCTGTGATTGCAGTGGGGACAGAGGTGAGGACTAAAGCCAGAGTTCTAGAGCACAGGTAGCCTTGGCTGAAATATCTGTCAGCAACTCGAAAGGATGAACGAAGCCTCGAGTTAATACATTTACCAGTGGGTGAGTGAGCAGTAAACAGGAAAGCACTGAGATCATTGCCTGTGCTAAGGATGGTTAAGTGCTGAGTCCACGCTTTGTTACTAGTTGTATGTCTAGGCTAAATGGTGCTTATCTTAAGGATGTTTTTCTTTAAATATGTGAGTTAATTTAATACCTATATCTTCAAGTAATATCAAACACTTTAGGTATCATTAGGCATTAAGGGATAAACTTGACTTTGCAGTGGCGGCTAAGTTAGAGCAGTTAAGTGCAGTTAAGTTTGAAGGAGCAGGCGGCTTTCTCTGGTTACAGTGTGAGCCTGCTGTACTTGGTGAACACTTTGGTCCCTAGTCCATGCCAAAGGTCAGCCTCTCCTCTTGCCCTCCATTCATGCCAAGGTGATACCATGGAGGCTGAGGACTGTGAGTTGACATGGTGAATCTGCTTGAATAATGGCTGCCAAACTTCACATATTATCTGAAGACCCCGAAGAAACAACAGGACAGAAACATCAGGCAGGCCACAGTTTGGGATACACCCCAGGTCTATTACATCACAAATTCCCTCTATAGTCCCAATCTCAGATGAATTTACTGCATATGGTATAGGGATTTGAGACCCACTACTCCAAGGTCCTTTTTACAATATTTATTTCATTGATGTCTATGTTCAACTTGGAAGAGTAGTTGATCTTTATTGCTCTAGTGTTCTCTTTGTTTCATCTATCTATCTATCTATCTATCTATCTATCTATCTATCTATCTATCTATCTATCCATCCATCCATCCATTATCTCTGTGCGTAATTTTTACCTAAATATAGGACAACTCTAAATAATCTATACTCCATTCTCTTTAAATGTCAATATATAAAGTATCTCTTGTGATGTTTTACAACTATGTGATATTTCAGAGTGTAGACATGACTATCTGTCCATCTTACTGGTCTCCACTAATTTATTCTGTAGAAAATATTTCTCCATAGGAAAATGTAAGAAGCCTTTGGCTGACCACGTGACTCAGAAGGCAGGTAGCTACTTTCTAACTCCAGGCTAAACCCTTACTCTTTTTTTGTAGGGCACAGTAGTCATTGTTCAATTTTCTTGGGAAGGTTCTGGGCTAGGGTAAGAAGACTTTCGTTGCCAGGCTGACTTGCCCTGGACTTGGTTCTTATATTTTTGGTTGTGAGCTTAGCCTTTAATGGCTGAGCCATCTCTCCTGCCCTGGACTTGTTTCTTAAAGAGAACTCCATCCAACCCATCAGCCAGCTGTATGGATACTGCGGTATCCTCGGCCATGATTCAGACTCTGTCCTTTACGTCTGTAAACCCTTTATGGAAACAGAACTTCTCTTTCTGGAGAGCTCATCCAATAACAAAGGGCTGTGGACAAGGGGGCTTTAGAGATGCCTGTGGGCTAGAGGTGGCCAGCCAAGGCTGCTCAGAGGAGTGAGAGCTTGATGAGGGGGTTCATTGCCGCTCTGCTGAGAGAGGACTGTCCATAATGGCCCCTTGCCTAGCTTCTGACTTGTTCAGGGTAGCTGGCTGGTGTGTGTGTGTGTGTGTGTGTGTGTGTGTGTGTGTGTGTGTGTGTGCGCGCGCGCGCTTATCTGGTAGAAAGTATTCTGGGAAACCAAATGGGCGAAAGCCAAACAGAGTAGCTCTTCTCTGAGCCCTCAAAGAGGAGAGACAACAGCAACAAAAAACTCTCCTTTCACAGACACATAAATATTTAATAATCATCTGTCTACAACCAATCTTGAGGAAAAAAAAATCTTTAAATAGACTGCTCGAAAGGCCAGAACCTGAATTTTAATTGAGGTACTTTGAATCACTCCCATTAGTCAGTCGCTCTGACTTTTTCTTAGTGAGGGGTGGATTGCTTTTGAAAGGGGAGTCAGAATTATTAGCAGGTCTTAACAGCAACCAAAAAAAAAAAAGAAAAGAAAAAAGAAAAAAAAAGAAAAGAAAAACCACTGTGTTCTTACTAAATAATAAACTAGGCTTCTTTAAATAATGTGGGCTTTTTGTGTGTGTGTATGTGTGTTTGTGTATGTGTGTGTATGTACGTTTGTATGGTGTGTGTGTACATATGTGTGTGCGTGTGTGTGTGTGTGTGTGTGTGTGTGTGTGTGCTATTAGCATGCAAAGCAAGAGGTCATTAGAGATGCAATTTGAAAACCTTCCTGAGCATAGCTGCCTGAGTAAGCATTTTCTGCCAGTCACCTGCCTGAGAAGTTCCCGTGTCCCCTAAAGTTTGCAGGACATAGGGGTGTGTGTGTGTGCGCGCGTGTGTGTGGGTGTGTATTTATTTTCTCTTCCTCTGCCCCCGAGGCCTCCAGTCTCCCGCAGCTGATGTAACAGCCTCTTGGACGAGCCCCTTGTATCTCACACTAGCCAATTTCGACAGTCTAAAGTGCTCAAATTGAGCCATTTTGTTCTCCGTAAAATAAACCTCAGGCCATTATGTGTGTTTTTTCATTCACCCGCCTCCTTGTCTCCCTAGCCTCGGCCCCTCGCTGCCCACCCTCCTCTCCTTCCCTGTTTTTTCTCTCTCTCTCAGACGTGGCCCGCGAGTGGAGAAAGACCGTCTTGCAGAGAACCCCCTATGCTCAGTCTGCCCGTGTCAACTTCATTCTTGCCAAATTTGCTTTGAGACGTGTGTCATGAAGCGGGGCTGCAGGGCCACCCTACCATAATTGATCTTGCTTATTCATCTGATTCTCATGGAGCACCTCTCTCCTTGCTGGCTTCTGTTCGGATAAATTGAGGGTGTAATGTGATGCCGAAGCCCCCTGTCCTGGGTATCCTCTCTGCCTCTTTCCAGATGAGAAGACAGAGTGGCATTTGGGGAGGAAAGCTTCCCTGGTCCCTCAGTCCCCACCTGGGAGGACATCTCCAAGCAGCAAAATTAAGGCAATCTTTAGACTAATCTATTATGGAGATACTTTGCACGGCCCCTGATTTATTGTCACAAGCGAAGGGAGAGTCTGTCTTTGGAGTCCGTGCTCACTTGCTTCAGATGACTTAAACGGATGCTTATGATGGATCTGAATCCAGTAATTTATTCGATTTTGGGTCATTAACCCTTGTTCTGCTTATGGCAGCAAATGACTTCATCTTCAGACATGATGAGTGTTCTAAACTATGGGGGTACTTGGCTCTCTCCAGCTCTCATCTGAAAATCAATTTTAAGCAAGTGGCAGGCATTAGAAATCCTCTCTGCTTATGGGTTTGGGCGGCATCGCCTCCGGGATGCGAGGATGCAGGGATGGCGGCGGGGAGATGGAGGGGTTGACGAACATCCTGGAGAAGAACACTTATTGCTAAAGAGTGTTTGTGTTGGGGTGGCTAATGTCCTGAGAAGGCTGTACAATAAGCTCTGTCAAAATGCTTCTTAGAAGTGGGGAATGGATTGCAGTTTGGAAATGGAGTAGGGGAGGGAGTCCCCCTCAGTCTGGCGATCCCTTCTGTAGACTGAATAAACTAGCTGGAATCCTTTGCTCTCGTTCCCATTGACTAAAGGCTTGAGGGACTTTACTTGTTACGCTTTTAAACCACAGCAGTTTAAACATTTTTTTTTCCATCTGATTTCTGCCTGGTATACCAGTTCTCCAGTTGACCTTGAAGCATACAAACTCAGTTTTGAGGAAAATAAATAAAAAGAAAACAGAAACACCTTTGCCTTCAAAGCCAAGCTGGCTTCTGTCACTTTTAAGGTGCTACATAGATCAGTGGCATTGTCTAGAGTCAGTGACCGCAGGACATAGAAGACTGGTATGTCCAGATGGCTTGCGTCAGACCTGGACAAGTGAGCAGATAGCCCTGTGGTCCCTGCCATCATGTCTCTGGACCAACTGACCAACCAACTTGGGGCCAGAGAATTCCATTTTTTTCCCCTTTGAGGACGAGACATCTGACTGACATTTGAGAACTCTGAAATTGGCCCATCTTTAATTATGACTTATGCCTGCCTTAGCCTTAGTTATATGGGACTTCTACGGCAGAATGTTTACATTTACATATCTAGGATGGAGAAGATGAATTCTTAGGAACTTTTAATTTAAGAGATTTAGTAATTATTTAGTGAATCCCCTTAGGTTTTACTGATGAACTTCTGTCTCAGATATATTAAGGGCTTCAATCAAGGTTACCCAGACTACCAGGTGCCAAAGAGGCTCCCAACCCATTTCTCCTGCATAGTGTTACACCTGAGCATGGGGCCAAGGGAAGGCTGTCCCAAGTGCACGGAAGGAGAGGCTGTACTGTTTATAGAGTTTGTTTGAGTGTGTGCATGTGTATATGAATGCTTCCATGCATGAGGGTACATATGTGTGCATGCATGAGTGTACAATGCCTGTGGAGGCAAGAGGTCAAGTCTGAATGTCTTTTTACCGGAGCTATCTGCCCATCTTGTATTTGGAGACTGGGATCTGGAGCTCGCAGAGTAGACTAGGCTGGGTGGGCTGTGTGCTCTAGGGACTACCTGTTTTGCTTCCCCCATGGTGGGATTACAAGCATTTATCACCAGGTCTGGCCTTTGCCGTGTCTGGCAATATCAGAATTAATGTACCTGTCCCTTCCAAGGTGGGCATTTACCAGCTCCTTTCGTGCCTCTTTAGTATACCGTGGCTCTGACTCCCAGTCCTGTGTTTTGTCAGTAAACCAAGATGCATCCCCTGCCCAACAAACAATGAACATAAAGCACATCTTGCATTAGAAGTGCCCTCTTCGCCGGGCGGTGGTGGCGCACGCCTTTAATCCCAGCACTCGGGAGGCAGAGGCAGGCGGATCTCTGTGAGTTCGAGGCCAGCCTGGGCTACCAAGTGAGTTCCAGGAAAGGCGCAAAGCTACACAGAGAAACCCTGTCTCGAAAAAACAAAAAAAAAAAACAAAAAAAAAAAACAAAAAAAAAAAAAAAAAAAAAAAAAAGAAGTGCCCTCTTCTTCATTTGTAAGAAAATGACACCCCCCCCAGTGAGAATTAGTGCAGAAAATGGTGATACCTTAGGATACAAGTACAGGAGGGCGCAAAGAAGGAAGGGGTAGATTTAGTGGGACGTGCTTCTCCTGCACCCCTCTGATATGTGAGTATTGGATGCTGGACCAGGGTCTCTTAGCCCTCAGTGGATTTTGGAAATTCTGATCTACCTTCTAGACCTCATTCTCTTGAATGTCATTAGCGCCCTTTGGGTGGTCTGAGGGCCTGACTGTCCTTTTGTGTCTCTCTCTCTCTGGTCATCCTGGCCAGACTAGACCCTGGCTGGATTTCCTTCTCTCCAGCCACTCCCCGAGTTGGGTGGGTAAACATCCCAGATTGGTGTCAGCTGCTGAGTCATCAGCTCTGACAGAAGACTGTCTCACACTGAGCGTCACCTCCCTTCAGGCCCTCACGTCAGCTCACCCTTGGCAGGAATCTAACACAAACTAGATGCGGTTCTCAGAGAGACACTGGCAAGGTGTTTTCCATAATTTTCAAAAATAATTCCGCCCTCCCCCATTCTTCCCAGAGTAATTATGTCTTACCAGTTACTCAGATCTGCTCAGAAGCTAACTCTACTCCTTCCCTGTACAGCAGGCCTGGAACAAGTCCACTGGGCAGAAAGACTGTGCAGACCGAGGCTCCTTTACCAGGAGATTTAGAGGCGAGCCAGTGAAGTTATTATTGTTAGTATTACTTTACGAAGTAGGACAATTTTAAATGGTATCTTGTTGTCTATGCTCTAAGGCAGCACCCTAAGTCACACCAGGCCTGCCGGAATATTTGGAGTGCTCTAAATTCAGTTTATATCTGTTTTCTCAGAGTAGGTGACCCTATCTGTTAGCATTCTGTGTAGGTTCTTTCCTTCCTTCCTTCCTTCCTTCCTTCCTTCCTTCCTTCCTTCCTTCCTTCCTTCCTTCCTTCCTTTCTTTCTTTCTTTCTTTCTTTCTTTCTTTCTTTCTTTCTTTTGGTTTTTCATGTAGTTTTGGTGCCTGTCCTGGAGCTCACTCCGTAGACCAGGCTGGCCTTGAACTCACAGAAATCCGCCTGGCTCTGCCTCCTAAATGCTGGGATTAAAGGCATGCGCCACCACCGCCCGGCCCTATGTAGGTTCTTTCCTCCCTCCACACTTCATCTTTTGCCTCCTCACTCTCTCATGAAGGAGGGAAAAGAAAAGAACCCTGATCTCTACCTCCACACATCCCAGAATCCCGTCCGGCTGCTTGTCAACAGGTAGTATGTCACCAAGCGGGAAGGAGCCTAGCTGGTGCTCCAGCTCCTCTGCAGAGAACTGCATATGGCCAGCCCCAGCTGTCCTGAGGGGGAAATGACCCTCTACCTAGGAATCCTGGGACTTGACAGTCAAAAATTCTATTCATTGAAAACAGACTAGCCCTGAAAACCTGGTTTAGTAGATAAAAATCTGTAACCACAGAGGATAAATCTAGTTTGGCTTGTTTGTACTGGTCTAATTTAATATCATCTCCCTTGGAGTTTCCAGCGTCTAGATTTTCTAGATCATTAAATCCATTACTTTTCAGTGTTAGCTTTTTATTTATTTATTTATTTTTACTTAGGAGGATGGGGTTGTAGAAGGGATATATGTTTTTAGTGGAACCCTGCCCTAATCACGGGAGCTCCATCAAAGCCCATTTGGCCGTGAGCTGACTCATTTCTGGTCCCAGGGGCTCTGAAGGTGGATTTCTATGCATTGAACATGAAAGGCATCAGCAGTACAGTCAGAAAGGGTTTGTTTCCTATGGCCACTGCTGTCATGGGACTCACACGGTCTGCAGAGGGATGCTTGCTAGACCTCTAGAAATGGCTAATACCTGGAAGAGGGATGCGGAAATGTAGTCATCTAATAACCTCCATATCTGTGGTGGTCTTAATGGCCTAGAGACTTGCTATGAGCTACAGTGTGATCTTGACCAGCCGGGCTCCTCCTCCCGTCTTTAGTTCCCCATGTGAGCAGTGGAGCAGACATCACGCTTGTCTCTAATTGTGGAAGCTACCATGGCTTAGAGCTGTGTTCATGATACCAGGAGTCCACACAAGCAGGCGTCACGATTCCCTTACCCCTCCCAGTCTCAGATTTGTCTATCTTCTTGATTTCTCCAAGTACCACCTCTTTGTTTCACTGATTCTTTGTATTGCTCTATTTGTTTCTATTTTGTTGATTTCAGCCCTCAATTTGATGATTTCCTGGCATCTACTCCTCCTGGCTGAGTTTGCTTCTTTTTGTTGTACAGAGTTTTCAGGTGTGCTCTTAAGTGGCTAGTGTGAGGTTTCTCCAACTTCTTTATGTGGGCGTTTAGTGCTAGTCTGTGGGATGAACTGAGTTTTTGAATACAAGCGACTTGTGCAATGCTTCCTTTGGTGAGGAGAAAGTGACTGGGGAGTCCCAGGAGCTGAGGCACTGGCAAGAGTCAGTGCATGGAGTAGTGTCTGGCCAGCTAGAGTCCTCTGACCTGCCTCTAACCATGGTTCCCTTTGTTAACAGAAGCGGTTGCAGGCCTTGACACATCTCAGAAACTCATGCTAAAGTCACACTCTTTCCAGGTCAGAACTCATGACCCAGATGTCACAGGGGAGCTTCTGTGCCTTACTCCATGGAAAGAGCCAACAGAAGGTTACAGCAATTACTCATCTGATTGTGACTTTGCACCTGTGGCTCAGTGTGTGTGTGTGTGTGTGTGTTTCTGTCTGTCTGTCTGTCTGTCTCTGTCTCTCTCTGTCTCTCTCTCTGTGAGATGTATGATATTTATGTGTCCTAATATAGTTCTTTTTCCTCTTGCTTCTCCTTCTCCTCCTGCTCCTCCTCCTCCTTCTTTCTGGCATTTTCTCTTCAACTTCCCTCTGTGCAATAACCGCAAACAGAAAGGTGAGCATGAGAAGGAAATAAGACCTCCATCCCTGGGATGGAGACACCATGTGAACTGGTCAATGTGTCTATTAGTTCCTTTTCTCGTTGGTGTCACAGGATACTTGACAGACAAAAGAGGAGAGGTTTATTTTGGCTCACGGCTCAGGGGCTGCTGTCCATCACGGCAGAGAAGGAAGGCATGGCGGCAGGAAAGCTTCCCATCCTTGGCCGCAGGAGCATTAGGTACTTGGTCATGTGAAGTCACCCGTGAAGAAACAGGGCTGCAGACCCCAGGTGGGAGGAGGCTGTAGTTCTCAAGGCCCCTCCCTCTAACTGCCTGTGCCATCTGGCTAGGCCCTGTTATCTCCAAAACGACACTATCAGCTGGGTACCGAGTGCTTAACTGCCGGAGCCTGTGGCGGCCATCTCCATTCAGACCATAGCAGCACACAATGGTGGCTGCTCGCGGTGTCCAAATGACAGGCGCTGGAGCAGACACTTCTTTAAATGGTCTTCCTTTCGCAGGAGATACTGCCCCGTGTCTTTTTCTGCATAATTGGACTGTCTTTTCATAGAAGCCTACAAGCTGGGGTGCTTGTTTGCGAACCTAAGCCCTCCACACTCTCACCAGGTCAGGTGCGATAGTAAAAACCCTGTTGTCTGGCTTTGTATGCGGAATAATGGAATCCCTAATCTACTTGATCTGGCCAAGTCAGATAAAGACGAAAGGGAGGGATGCCCGTGTTTGGGAGATGGAAGGCACTTGTAAAAGCAATTTCTTTTGGGGAAGGGGGGAGGAGAGAAAGACACGGTGGGGAAATAAGGAGCAGAGACTGTTGGAAACCTTTTAATTACTACTAATTACCTCAGCAGAAAATGTTGGAAGCTTGAAAGGATTTGTGTCAGCAAGTGAAAGATCAAAGATTGCTAGGCTCGCATTTTAATCTGTTGGCTATAAAAAGGGATGAGGGGGGCAGTAATGGGACCCAGGAGAATGGCAGCCCAGGTGCTCTGCCCTTAATCCCATCTTGACTGCTGAAGCCTGAGGCCTAGTCCCAATTACATAATAAGATGATTTAACTTCATTTAATTTTTGTCTGTCTTCAACTTGAACCTCCTGCAGAGGAGAGAGGAAGGGTGGATTCTCTCCTCCACTGAGAATGCAGTGAGCTGGGGCTGTGAACTGCTCAAACCATTATTTAATTTATTGTCGCACTCTCTTCATCCAGGAAAAGGGTGCTTTAATCCAGGGTTTCAGATCATCATCAGCAACAACACCTCCACACCTCAACCAAGAATTCCTTAAGGGTGGAGTCTCTGCATGCCCAAAGAAGCGGGGTGGTTGAATTGTTAGTTGAGACTTAGTGAGGATAATGGGTAAACTGTCTAACTGGAAAATTCTACCTGCTGGAATAGTGATGGTGTTCCTTAGGGAAGGGGAGAGGAAGAGGAAGGGGAAGGGGAATGTTGACAGAACATTCCACCCATCACAGAAAGCCTCTACTTCGGTTCCTCTTACTTCCCATCTTCACTCCCACTGTCTTCTTAAAGGATGCGTCAGACTGGGGCGGAGTCTCTTGGCAGGATACTGGTACTCCCCCTCTGCCCTCCTCACTCACCTGTTCCTCTGCACACCGAACTGAAAGCTTCTAGCTGCATGTAGTTGCACCTTTTTTCTGGCCACTGAGACCTTCTCAGTTCTCAGGCAGGGGGAAGCGGCTGCTGTCTGTGGCTACTGTCCCAAGAGTGGAGTGTTAGTAATGGAAACCCTTTGGCCCACTGTCCTACTGTACTTACCCTCTCAGCTTATACATAATCAGTCTGCTGATCCCTGGCCTAGAGGGGTGGAGCGGCAGCCAGCCGCCCACCTCGTATTGCATCCTTTATTGACTTTGGTCCATTTCTTAACTCTGGTGTTGCACATGGGTCCCTTCCAAAAGAATGACTTTCCTTCAGTTCCTCATTTCAAAACCTGCTTCTGGGAGATCAGTCCTAACATTGCACATGTCTGTGCCCACCAAATATTCCTGGTGTCCCTGCAGAATGCATCTCTGTCTGGGTCTCTTCTGGCAGGCAAAGTTTGAGCTCCCAGAAACTCAATGAACCAAATTGCGGCTCACTTTGAAAACTGCAAGCTACTTTTTAGTACATCACTTCTGTAAGTGAAGGACCTGACCCCAAGTCATGGAGCCTCTTTGTGTCTCTTGGCCTCAGCTAAGTTTCCTATCTATTTATCCACTTATTGTGCACACAGAAGGGGCTTAGTTGGCAGATTAGAAGAAGAGATGCATTTGAATTAGTTACATATTATAGTGTATGAAATCAACCCCAAATTGAACAGCGTCCAATGACAAACATATCACATTCAGTCTCTGTAGACTGGGACTTGGATGCAGCTCTCTCCATGGTCTCCCAGTGAAGGTTCCAAAGAGGCCTGCCATCACTTCAAGGCTTGATGGTAAAGGGTCCATTTCCAAGCATGCCCACAGGAGTGCCGTTAGCATTTAGTTCTCGGAACCATAGTAGACGAAATCTTTGTCTTTGTGGCTCCTGGTTAGAGGCCTCCATCAGTTCTTCTCCATGTGAGCGTGACCACAAGGCATCTCTAGACATGGTAGAGGGCTAGAATAAGAGGTGCACATGTCTGCAGTCCTTACACAGGGGAGCCAGAGGGAGGAGAATCATTGCAAATTCCAGGCTATCCTGGTTGTCTAGTGAGACCTTGGCTGAAAGGGGTGGGGCTAGGGGAGGAGAAATTCAGAAAGCCAAAGTCCAGACTTTTGGTAACCTTCTTAGAGGTGACACCCATCACCTTTGCCGTTATTCTTCAACAAACAGTTCTCTGGGTGTGTCCCACATTTAGATGTCCAGACGGGTTATGCAAGGACTTGAATACCAAGAGGAAGGGAGTCTTTGAAGTCAGCTAAGAAGCTGCCTACTACACCACTGACTCCCAGTCATAACACCCCATTATTCTGGCATTGTGCAAGAGCCAGGTATCCATTTAAGCACATTTTCCAGTTGTCTTTAATTATGAAATTATATTAATTACTTTCACAGGATGTCTTTCTGAAAGTCCTGCTGCCAAGTCCTCCTCTCTGCATAAGGCAGTGGTAGGAGCACTCTGTGATCATTTCTAAGTCTCAGCTCCGAACCTGCTCTTCTGAAAGCGCCATTGCTCGACTTTCAGTCTCCAGTAGTCACTCCCTCTGAGTTCTTGTTCCATTTATTTTCTATATTGTTTATGTGACATATAAGCATATATTGCTTTGTGACGGTTCTATTGTTACCTCAAATTACTCCTTGAATCTCATATTGTTTAATTTCCACACGTCAACATCTTGTCTCTCCATGAGAATTATAAACAATTGGAATGCAGCGGTTATCTAATCCTTCACATGAAAACAAGCTCAGTGGAGGCTCGCTCTAAGCACATGTTGAGTTTTTTCCTTTGAGGATGCTCATTTCAGACTCGTGGCCATGATGTTCAATGGCTCCTGATGGGAGAAGTACTGCTTGCTACTTTGGTAGGAATCTCTAACCTACACCGTTTTTCCCATTTGTTTACTCTTCACTTTTGGTGAGTTTAGTACTATGGAGTATTGCCAATGTATTAGCCAGAATTTACCTGCACTTCCCCGAGGATTGTTTAGAGTCAGCATTTGCTGAAGGAGTCCTCTGGTCCCCTTGTGTAATAGCCTGGTTTTGTAACTTTGTCTTCAGGGCTGAGCGAGGAACAAGAGAGACACCATTATTAGCATCAATTCCATGCTGGGGGTTATTTACTTAAGTCCATGGCTGTATTTCAGAGAATGAATAATGGATGTGGGTGTGAACTTTAATATATTTCTTTATGTGTGCAGCTGCTTGTTTTGTGTTGTGAATGTGTGTGTGCCAGAGTACTTTCTGCTGCGTGGACATATATAAGCCAGAGGTCATTAGTTGATTCTTCATTAGCTGTATGTCTTCATTAGTTGCTCCTTACCTTATTTTACTTACTGTTAATGGAAGGGGGGAAGTACATACAACGACACGTGTGTGTGTGTGTGTGTGTGTGTGTATGTGTGTGTGTGTGTATGTGTGTGTGTGTGTGTGTGTGTGTGTGTGTGTGTGTGTGTAAGGGGACAGGAACTGAGTTCTATTATTCCCAAGGTGTAGAGCTCAGGTCTACATGTTTAGACACTGTAGAAGTTTATACTGTACCATCTTGCCAGCCGTCCACCTTATTTTTTGAGACAGGCTCACTTACTTCAACCTGGAACTTTCCAGTTGACTAGGCTGGCTGGCCAGCAAGCCCCCAAGATCCTCCTGTCTCTTCCCTTGTAGATATTACAGGTTACAGATATGTGCTACTATGCTTGGCTCTTATGTGTGTATTGAGGATTATGCATGCATGACTTTTCCCATTGGGCCATCCAGCCCACAAGAGTGAACGCTGAAAAAGTGTGCTGTATTTGAATATTTTGAGTAATAGACATACAATGTGGTATGTTTTTCATCATGGTTGACTTAAGCTGGGCATAGGAAGCCGAGCCTAAAGGGAAGCACAGCCTAAGGAGAGGACTGTAAATGCACACAGCTTTGAGAGATTGGATTTGACCACACTGAAGCGCCTTCTGAGACTCAGTTCTGAATGCCTGGCTTTCATAAAAAATTCCCTTAGTTATTCCTTACAGGAATAGTGGTCACTTAGGAAGTGAACAGAGCTACATTTTGCACCCCCCACCAAGTTTCATTTGGTAAAGCACTGTATCTCAGTACCTCTGAATGTGAGCAGGTTTGGAGATCGAGTTTTTTCTTTGTTTCTTGGTTTTAGAGACAGTCTGTTATGATGAAGTCATACTGGACCAGGATGGTTCTGTAATTCAGTATTGTGGCTAGCCTTGTAAACTGGATGCCATGTAGGTAGTTATACCTATGCACAGGGTAAGTGCCATGAGTTTGGCAAAAAACACATTTGCATTTGGCTACGAGGCACAATAGCAGAAATTAGGAGGGAGAGGGCCAGCATCAGAGCCTCCCAACACAGAGACTTAAGATTTCTAGCTCCAAGAGACAGAAACATTTCTGTTTATAAGCTTGCCGGATCATGGATATCTGTTCAGTAGCCTGGGACTAATGTAGGAGACATTTGGGGCCAAGGTTTAAGACCCCTTGACCTCACTGCTCTCCTTGGTTCTCAATAGGTCAGTCCTCTTCCATCTTATCTTTCTTCTTCCTTGGTCAGCCGTTGTTTGCAGAGTTCCCCTTTCTCTAAAGGGTATGAGTTTGGATAAGCATCTTCTTCCAGCCTGATTCCTGCTTCCCTACACATGAGAGACTGAGCCCATCTGGAGTGATGATGGAGTCATATCTGCACCCAGTGCTGGCACAGACCTAAACTGTGTGGAAGGGGATTATCTTAAGCTCAGGACAAGCACACTTTGTTAGGGGTGTTCTCTGGGGCCGTCCTGGCTCCCAGGATGCAGACATCTTTCGATGTGTTAGGGCCCCTGAGCGCCAATGAGCGCTGCAGCTTCAACCTGCCTGATATGTTTGCTATCACTTCCTTCCCCACTAATGTTGGAGAAAGGAAAAGTCACAGAGTCTGTCAATCTTGTCTGCTCCCATCACACCAGGGAAAATCTGTCGCCTTCACTGTGGGGGCTGACAGCTGTGCTTTCTCTTCTGTGCCTGAGACGGTACCTTCCCACACCCCAACCTGGGCCCGGAGGATGGCTGGGACCTCAGCAGTGCAGGGGAGCTCACCCAGGTGGCTGTCAGAGGGAAAGAAAGGACAGCACTCACCCTACAGCAGAGGGGCAGAAGCACTGGTCTCTGTCTGTGCCGCGACTCCTCAGCCCTGACACGGATGACACTTTGGGTCAGATCATTCTTTATTGTGGTGATTTGGGTCTCACAGTCCTCAGTGCCCCTGGCCTGTGTTCAATGAACGCTAGTAGTACCCCCTGTCATGGCACCCCAAATATCTTCGTTTTTCACATATTATCCCCACTTAGCACTGCTGACCTCCTTCATTCAGGTAATTCTAGGGATATCTTTGAGGTTGGGGGTATTGTGTCTTTCTCAGACAACTCATATTAGGAAGGCGAGGTTGTAGTTAAAGAGATTTGGGGGAACTGTGCAAGGCACAGATGTGACGTATTGGCAGATTTTTTAAGACACAGAATAATAAGTAATCCCTATTCGTACCTCATGCTGTAGATGCTGAACATTTGAATAGATCGCTTCTCATAATCGTATTATTCAAGGTTACAGTGTGGGGGTAATAAGTAGGTTAAGTTTCATTTCCTGTTGCCCAGTGCAATTTGGGTTAATGCCTGCTTTCTAGGCGTAATAGGGAATAATGTCCCCTTTGCCCTGGAAGTTGTTCCAGTTCATACAACACATTACACGGTCATCTTGACTGTGACAACACAACACTAATGGGATGTGAGAAGGTACAGTGTGACCTCTCTGGTCCACACAGTCCCCACCATTCCCTGTTGTCTTTTTTGTGACGACGGGCATTTCTTTCACATTTTAACACCTCCATGGCTACCCTAAAAATGCTTCAGGATTTCTTCCTGGCTAACAGGCAGGTATCCCAGGGTTACTGCCAGTTGGGTTCTGGCTGTTCTCATGAAAAGATAATGCCTTAGTTGACTTAGGCATATTTTTGATATTTCCTATGACATGAAAGAATCCACCATGATTTGGCACTGAAAGAGAAATCCATCCTGTATCCAGAGAGGCCAGACTTTGCTATAGAACAACCTTGCCATTGGACTGATGACTTTGGTTTTTAGCCTTTCTCAAAGCAACCTGCAGGATATAGAAAAAAAAATATGAGCATTGTTTTTTTTCTTTTTTGCTTGTATGTGTGTATGCATGTTTGCATGTGTATGATGCAGCTGTGTATGTGCACATGCTTGCATATTTATGGAGGCAGGTGTGTGTGTGTGTGTGTATGTGTGTGTGTGTGTGTGTGTGTGTGTGTGTGTGTGTGTAAGCCAGAGGCTGACATTTGCTCTCTTCCTTGGTCACTCTCTGTTTTATTTGCTGAGGCTGGATGTCTTGCTGAACTCAGAACTCGGCAACTCTGCTGGTCCTGTTAGTCAGCTTGCCCAAAGGATCCTGCGTCCATCTGGACCACTGAGATCTCAGGAAGGCTGCCATATTTTTCCTGACTTTATATGGACTGTTGGTTTAAACTTCAGTCCCCACGTCTGCATGGCAAGTGTTTTGTCTACTGAGCCAGCGCTCTAGACCCCAAAGTAAAAAAAAACAAAAAACAAAAAACAAAAAACAAAAAAAAACAAACAAAAACAAAAAACAAAAAACTTGAGGTATTTTAATGTAGAAAAGCCTTGAAAGTAACCCGGATTGGATTACTTTTAATTGAAGTTGGTGCTTTTCTCTTCCAGTGCACAAAAACATGGACACTCTCTGGTTCAGTGAACATAGTAAGTCATTAGACCCATGGGGTAGTCTTGAGTTGGGGACTTACTGGAGTCCCAGACTTGATAGACATAGAAAGAACATGGGAAATTAAATTGAATACCTAAGTCTACTCATGAGGAATCATGCCATGTGGTAGAGTGTGGACTCTGGGCCCCTGCATTGGAGTTTTAAGTAAAGGTTTCTGGAGATTCTGACTCAGCCCACAAAGAACCCTTTTTACCCCCTGATCTAGTTACCCCTCTTTGCTCTGGAGCAATGGAGGCCCACTGAAGGGATGCTCTCTGCTTGTACTAAGTCTCACGTGTGTACTCAGTACAGGCCTCTTTCTCCTGGAAGTTGCCATGGCAATGGGGGATCTTATCACAGCATTAGAAGAGTAACTAATCCAGGAGCTGAGCAGCAGCATTCATCTTTCTCTTCTTCCTGACTGTGAACACAGTGTGACCCCTCTGACCCCCAGGACCCCCCCTCCACCATTATGGACTGTGCCCTCCAACCTGGAGATAGACCTTTCCTTTCTACGGTCGCTCCTGTTAGCTGTTTTGTCGTCACAATAAGAAAAATAATGAATACACAGCTCAGGCCAGAGGCGAGTGGGTGCAGGGCACCTGTCTGGCCTTTGAGAACTGTCAGTGTGTACAGACTCACTCTCTCTCTCTGTATGTGTGTGTGTGTGTCTGTCTGTGTATACAGACGTGTGTGTGTGTGTGTGTGTGTGTGTGTGTGTGTGTGTGTATGTGTGCAAACCCAGGAGGTAGGCGAGCCTGACAGTAAGAGGCACCCCTTCTGTTTCTGTATTGTGTTGGAAATGGAGAGGCCGGCTGCTGTCAGTCCTGCCGATGCCCATGTCCTCAAGGCAGACACCTCCCTCCAAAACACACACACACACACACACACACACACACACACACACACACACACACACCCCTAGTTCATCTACACACTGGACAAGGAGTCTAGGTTTCTGGCCCGATACCTGCTCAGAGTGCCCAGGTTGTGGGGCTCAGATATGGGCACTGTGTTGAGTCTCTTCCAGGTTCTCCCAGTGGATTCTTGACTGGGACCACCTCCAAGATGGTGCTCAAGACCCCATTGAGAGTCATTTTTGTGTTCAGAAGACCTAGAACAGGCAAGACTAGAATATGGATCATGATGGGGGTTTGCACTAAATATACCTATATAACAATCCTGCGCATGAGGAAGACGGCCCTTGCCTCTTCTCTGACTCCCCGTCAATATTGTGTGCTCATCAGCACTCTTCCCTCAGCTACTGTGATCTTTGTAAGTGGTGATTCCCAGGCTTGTTTCAAAGACACATTTAATGAGTCTGCTCTTCTGGGGTGGAAAGAAGTTCAGAATCGGATCTGCATCTGTGACACACTCCTCCTACTCCATCAGCCATCACTAGACATGTAGGCTACTATGATATGTTAGTCATCATAAGACTTGATTGTCAGGTAGACGACTAAGCATCAGATGCCTCGGACAACTGGAAGACCGAGGAAGCCCTTGGGCAGTGGGAGCAGGAACATCACATAGAAGTCCCTGGGGAGTTCAGCCTAGAGACACGTGGGCCAGTTTGGGAGATATGAAGTCTTCTCCAAGGAATAAGTTTAAGCTCCTCCTTGAACTGTGGGTGGGATGTACATTATCACTGAGCAAGTGGAGGCATTTCAAGCGAAGATAAAATGACCAGACAGGTTATTCAACCTTCCTGTAGGTCTTGGTGGGTACTTAGAAGGTGATAGGAATAAAATCTGGAGGTCTGACTTAAAAGGAGGGTCAAGACTGATCAAAAAGTTAGCTTTGTCAAAAGCTTCAGGCTCCTTCTTACCTACAGACAACCCGTGGTGATCCTAAGTCATTAATCTACCCGAAAGGCCTGTCCTGACCTGAGTTTCCTTGCTTTGAAGTGTGCTGTCCTCGGCGGCATGAGGAAATAATTTGCTGCCTGCTTCAATGAACCATCAGGAGAGCCAGCAGACCTAATGACATGTGAGAATATTAACCTCCTACCACAAAGAGCTGTGAATCTTGAGCGGCAGTCTATAATTCACCCTGAACTCCTCAGCCAGGCTTTCTCCCTCACTCACTTTCTCAGTTAAATCCAGAGAGAGGAGGGGAGGCATCTCATAAAACTTTATATTCTCCAGCAGCACCAACCTTGCTGAGCTGTTGAGTAACGAGTGACTTGCCTATTGCAATGGGGGGAAAAAAACTGCCCTTGCAGAAGCAGGAGGTGGGGGAAGAAGTGTGTTTCCACGGTGATTTGCATAGATGCCTTGTTCTCACAGTGGAGACAATCATGGTATCATGGAAGGTGGCCACCTTAGTACTTGGGCAACCAAACTTCTTTGTAATTCTGTATTTTATCTTCAACATCAGAGGATAGATGTTAGGACACAAATCTGGAGGTATCTGGATGTTAGAACGGACTCTAAAGATGTTTAGAGAGTCATTTGAAGGTAGAAGCAGAACTCACGTGTTTCTGAGTTGAGATGATTGTGTGTCTATACCATGGTTTTGTGTGATCATGAAACCACTGGGGACAAAGTAGCGTCTTAACCACCTCTGTACTTAGAAGTGCCGGTCACACAGAAGGCTTCAAATGACAATTGTTAAAAGATACAGCAGTCATCTGCTGTGAGCCAAGATCTTACCTACGGAGGAAGCCAAGGTCCACAGGGTAATTTACTCAATGCCACAGCTGGAGTTTGTCCTAGGTTGAACTAAGGCTCTTTTCTCTTGTGTTTCTGTCCATCCGGTTGCTGTCTTGACATTGTGATGCTTTTACTGTACTATGGTGAAAAATGTCTTGTCGTCTACTAAGTGAATCCCAACACATATGTTCCAGGGGACCAAAAGCAGGGGATAAACAAGGAAACAGGCAGTGAGGTGCTGTGGGGCCCAGTGTGTGAGGGCATGTGGGCATAGTTGCTTGACAGAGCATCTGGCATGGGGGAAGCCCTGAGACCAGGGAACCTTCCATGTTTTGCTAGAGAAGTTCAGTGCAGGAGAACTCAGTATTTTGCAGCATCCATGGGCTGGGAGAAAACTCCTTGCATTCACTCTGGCCCTGGGGAAGGCATGTTCAGTAAACAGTCCTTGAAGGAAGAATAAGAGATTCATGAAAGATCCATTTGTTATAGCCAGCCATTTCATCTCAGGATCCCAGTGTCTCCATTGAATATAGGGTACATACAGGCATTTTAATGAATTATAGATGTAATGAAATCCAACTTCCTCCTTCCACTCATTTGACTGACATAAGAAATGGAAAACCAACAGATAATATCTGTTCCATGTCCATGTCATCGTCAGCCTTTCTGATCTGTCCAAATCATCTTCTTCCTTTCTCCAGCGTCTCTTTTTGAAGAATTAATTTTATTAAAACCAGTCAAATTAAAGCTGTCTCTGTGCAGGGCATCCTGGGGGTTCATTCATTATGGTTTCTTATCTTGGCAGTGATCAGCATGAAAAGTCAGCTTGGCCATTACGCACATATAATGCCCGTCAGTCCTGGACCAATGGTCAATTCATCAAACATTTGTCTCTTGCCTTCTAAGAAGTGTGTCACTTGACCTGTCATGTTCTAGTTTGGGTTGCTATGAAAGACAAGGCAAAGTAGGAGGGGAAATGAGTTTTGCAACCCCAAATTTCCATTCCCCCCTCCAGATTCATGTATTAATTTAATTCATACTTAAAGGCTTGGCACGTACTTTGACCTCAAACCCTTAGGTTTGGGCTATTTAGAAGTTGAACTTGGTATTAAATGGTGGAATAATTGACTCAACAGTGAAACTTTGGGTTGTGATGTTTCCTCCTACTATTTGGAGTGTAGGATGGTGGAGGTTGAAGGGACCTCCAAAGTAGTGTTGCTGCCCCAATTAACAGATGTAGAAAGTGAGGCCTGCAGCCAGAAGGGTACAGGGTGTGGAATGTTATGATTGAAGCATCGTGGTAGGGTGATGACCAAGGCAGGATGCAAATCAGGTTCTTGATGGTTCTTTAAGTAGAGGTTCTTGCAGGTTGCCATCTTCCAAGCAATTGTATGATATATAACGCTTATCTATATTCTTTGGGGGTGACTGGCTACTTGCTCTTCTGAGATAACTCATTTTCCCTTGTAAAATAAAATATGTGAATTTAGTTTTTAAGTAATATTTCTATGAACAGATTATGCTTATCTAGGATTGTTTCTGTGTTCTTTATCTCCTGGGAGCTCCAAGGGAAGATCTACAAGGTGTCCAACTTGGGGACCTTCTTGCTACTGTGATAGAGACAGAACTTGACATGTTACATTCCCAAGAGCTCATGTCACATGAGGGCTTGGAAACAGGGTCCATGTCCCCTGATTTGGAAGTCTTCCTATGCATATCCACATCTTACATGCAGTTGGCTTAATGAGTTGACAAGGGACACCCTACCGGAACTGTATGTTGCTGCGAAAACCACCCTGGTGTCCTGTGGCCTCCAGTCACAGGAGGCAGAGGAGGTAGGAACCTCAGTGTAGCCCCAGGGCAATGTCTAGTTCACTGAATCTCTACAGTGCTGTTCAGGATCGAATACACACATGGTGTGAAATGGGGAGCTCACCTCACTGGCTTGTTCTGTGGGAGGTTTTCTGAGGCACAGAGCTGGAGCTGTCTTTGAGAGAGAATGTGCCTTTCATATGAGCCCTTTGAGAGGTCTGAGATGTCCCAGAGCCCCCTCTCCTTCACCCACAAAAAGCTATCTTGTAGTCTGGAGCTGAAAACATGTTTTCGCCCTTTTCAGCCTCCCGGGACCTCACAGAGTCAACACCTGGCACGTTTTTGCTGGCTCTCCTGGCTTAATTCCATTCGAGGGTGTCTGGCCTAGGGGGAGCTGATCTTTGGACAAAGTATTTGGTTAGGGCCCCTCTTGGATCCCAGGAGCAGGAGGCCCAGCCACGGCAATGTCTTCCTTTCTGGTTGGTTTGCAGTGAGTATACATCATCTGTTGAATTTTTTTTTTTTTTTAAGAAAAATCCCTTTCTATAAGGTGGTGAAAGGCTTATGTGGAAGAGACACTGTTATCTTTCAAGCAAACAGTCATGAGGTTGAAGCACCGTGTTCTTGGCCCAGTTTGTGTTTGCCCAATGGCCGTGGGAGCCTCCCCAACCAGCAGGGCCTTCCGCCCCATGGCGACGCACAGGCATACCTCGGCTGCGGCTCACCGTGTCCGCTCCCTCACATCTCCCCAGCAAAGAAACCCTCCATTTACAGGACCCACCACACAAACTCACTCTTTGGACTCTTAAAAACAAACAAGGTCCTGAAGCCACGGCCTTCATGCGGGCTGTGTGGTTTTGTAAAATCTCAGACCGTGAATCAAAATAATTTTTAGAGGCACCGTCAAGGCTCAGGCCCAAATGCTGTCTGTCACTGGTAGGAGAGATGCAGGCAAGGGTCCCTTAGACCATGGAGGACAGCTGAGAGGGGGAGAAGGACAAGGACACGACACAGACAGTGTTGGATGTCTGCCACCTCATCTCTATCTTGAAGGCCTGACTACATGTGATAAGTTCAGGGCAAGCAGAGCAGTGGTGGATCTATACAGGGAACTCTTTATAACCCTCATCTCTCTTAGCTTCCAGCACTGGTCTTGTCTACATTGCTTAGCAATCTGTGTTCCTGCCTGCTTTCTCCTCATTTCCAGTCAGTTTCTTCATTAGTCTACAGGTGATAAACTGAACAGGAGTAGTGCCCTCCCAAGCAGGATGTGAGTTCTTAACATGATGCGAGTGGGTACCACATACATCCCTTCTGGTGCTAGACAAGATTCTCAGGCTAGGGATTTCCTGAGTGTCAGGATCCAGGTATCTCTTTCTCTATGCCTCCCCGTACCCCCAGCCATGTGTGGATGAACGTGTAAGTAGGTACTGAAAAACTGGAGTTTATTGGATTTGAGATGTAGCTGAAGATCATCTCAAGCCATGGTGGTCTCTCTCTTAGTTACTTTACGTGTTGCTATAACAAAAATGCCTGGCCAAAGCAACTTGAAGGAGAGATTGGATTCTATCTCCAACAGGATGCAGTCCACCCTGTTGGGGAAGGTATGGTACCTGCAGCGTAAAGCCCACTGGGCACATTGTATCTGTGGTCAGCAAACAGAGCATGAGCAGTCAGTGGGGCCCAGCCACTGAGAGAGCCTGCCCCCAGCGACACACTTCCGCTATCAAGTCTCCATCTCCCAAACCTTCCACAGTTTTCCTGAATAATACCACCAGCTGGAGACCAAGTGTTCAAAAACCCAAGCCTCCTCCAAGTAGCATCTGTCATTCAAGCTTAATTTATGAGCCTGTGCTATCTGGTATCTACCTCTCAGTATGCAGTTACCATTCGTAACAGAGGACCATGCCACAGTCCCCTTTGAGTCCCCGAGACTTGTAAAGAACTGCAAAGAACAAAAGAGGTGACCAAATGCACTTCGTTTTGCAAACCAGCGAACACCTGAGCTATGAGGGACACACCTTCAACATACCATTAGCTGATAAATTTCAACTTCACTTCACCCAGTCTTGTCTTCAGCCTCTTAAAGGTCACGTGAAGCTTCAAGACCTGTTTATGGTAGGGGATACAGGACAATTGGGGAACAGATTGAAAAGCAGAAGAACTGGCAACAAACCTAAGTTGGTCATTATAGTGATAGGATTACAACCCAACATTCAAATTGTTTAGCTAAAGGTTGTGGCGAGGGGTGACTTCCCGTTTCTGAACCACAGCTCTGTGTTATTAAGACTCCCGGAGAGTCTCGCGGAGTTCAGGCTGCACTGAAACGGGCACTCAAAACTTCAAGATGTGGCTTGATCGTTATGCAACGTTTAAGGCGAACTGTTTTACCTCCCTGGATATTAGTTGTCTTCTGTGAGAGGTGGGTGGAGCCTTGGGAGATGGAACACTCAAACTCTGAGTTCATAAGAAGACCATGCTAGGGTCTTCCATAAATGAAGCTGTATTTCTGATGTTACTTTGTAGTTTGCCAGAAGCTGGTGTGTGTTGAGATGTGCTTTTCGGTTTATGAGGAGGTCCTTGCAGGGAACTAGAAAACCGTCCCAGTTCCCACTGGAAGACAAGGGCAACATTGGAGTTTAGTGTCACAAGGGATGGTGCAAATCGAATTCTGTGTTCCTCTCCTTCCCAGACGACCCCTGGGGACCCTCTGGCAAGGTGGAACTTGTTCTTAGCGGCCCTTGCCAACTGTGGCTGCAGAGGAGGAAGCTCTAGTCGGCTAACCAGAGTACCTGAGTAGAAGTCACCAAACCTAATCCCTGTATAGAAACGTGCACCAACCAGTCTCCATGCCTTGTCACTGACCATGTGTGTATAGAGACTCGGGAGCTGGATTCAGCCTTGGTAAACAATGCCTCTATTTTTATCAGTGTAAAACAGTGGTCCAAGCCATCTCCCATGTGCATGATTGCACTCTTGATCCTGCTTCCTGGAACCCCAGAGACTTGGTACTTTGAGACCACTGATCTTCTTTGCCTACTTAGAACCTTCTGTGCTTCGTGATTGTCCTCGGGTTGTGGCGGAGTGGGGGTGGGGGCAACTGTAAATATTGACTCCTCCCCTTTGACTCTGGCACCCTGAAAAACAATTCCAGACAGAGTTACGTAGGGGCCAGTAAGTGATACTGAGCCCTATTCCCAGACACTGCCCTTCACCAATGTCTCCTCCCTCTTTGTATGGCTTGAAATGAATACTGAATATAGTGGTGCTTGCCTATAATCTCAGCTACATGGGAGGCTGAGGGAAGAGGACCTGAAGTTACAGGCCAGCCTGTGCTAAATAGTGAGTTCAGAGGCAGCTGGGGTAACTTAGTGAGACCCTATCTAAATACAGAAACTTAAAAGGGCTAGGCTGTACCCCAGCTGGTTAAAGCTTGCTTGCCTAACTTACACAAAGCCCTGAATTTGTCTTCAGCACAAAAACAATCAATGAAGATCAAAGTAATATTTACTAGAGATTTTTCTCATTATAAAGTATTTACTTGTAATAGAAAATGCAGTAACTGGAGAAAACAGTGAAATGCAAATTACTAGAAGGCTTAAAATGTATATTTGAGATATAGTCATAGGCATGGATGCATATATATGCATTCATATATATACATAAATATGCAGGTATATGTGCATGTATTATGTGTATGTATATATACAAATATATGCATTTAATTGAGTTTGCATATATACTGAATTATCAAGTCTGTGTATTACATTGCATATTGATAGGAGTTTATAATGAGAAACAGTTAATAAACACTACTTTGATGACTCTTAACAATCAACATGGAAGAAAATACCCACAGAAACATGGCACAGATAACATTTGTGTGGAAAATGGAGGCGAGCCTATGAATAGCTTTTAATTTCCTTGCATGAGCTATTGGTGTGTGTACCACAGTTCTTGTAATTTAATTTTAGCTACGTAAATATATAGCATGAAATTCTACTGGCTCATTAGATATCTGTCTGTAAAAATTTTAATTGCGGTGTGGTATTTAATTATTCAGATATACTAGGCTGTTTGTAATCATCTCTCTGTTGTTGGATGGTTATATTGCTTAGGTTGTTATGAACAATACTATAAAACAAAGCAGGCTGGCACACACCTGCCATCCCAGGCAGAGGCAGGAGGATCCTGAGTTCCAAGCTAGAGTGGATCACATGGCAATATCTTATAACAAAAAAACAAAAAAAAAATCTAGAGTGGATCACATGGCAATATCTTATAACAAAAAACATTAAAAAAAACTTAGAGTGGATCACATGCAATATCTTATAACAAAAAGACATTTAAAAAAGGGTGGCTGACAGGTAGGGGTTGGGGGATGAGAGAGAGAGAGAGAGAGAGAGAGAGAGAGAGAGAGAGAGAGAGAGAGAGAGAGAGAGAGAGAGCGAGCGCGAGCGCTCAGTCAGGAAAGTGCTTGCTGAGCCAGCCCGAGGACCCCGAGTTGAGTCCCCAGCACTCACATGAAAAGGCTGGCAGAGCGGCTGCAGTTGTGATCCCCCTGCTGAAGCAGTAAGTGAGCAGCTTGGTAAAATTGGGAAGCCCCAGGTACCAGTGAGAGGTCTCATCACAACTAACAAGATGGACACTTCAGGAGGAATAATACCTGAGATTGGCCTCTGGTCTCCACGTGTACCTGTACACTCATACACAAGCATGAACATACACACTTGCACATGCACACGCACACGTACACACAAACATAGTAATGATAATGGTATTGATGATGCAGATGTAGTGAACTTCTTTGCATGCATGCCATGCAAACATCTTTGATATTTAGTGCATCAATTATTAGGCCTGGAGCAATCATTTCTAATCATTAACTTTTAACATAAATTAGTATCTAGAAAGATAAGAACCTTGCTTTCCCTCAAGTACTATGTTGATCTATTACCTAGAACTTTTCACAAAATTATGTGCTAACTTAAGAGAACAATAGGAATATCTTTTGATTTGAGCTAATATCCTGGTGAGGGTAAAATTTTTCTCCCACATTTCTATTATTTATACAATTCTATTGATTATTATCTATCAATTTTCTGCTTAAGTTTATTTTTAATTATCTTTCAACTAGGAATTTAGCTTTTCTGTACTGATTCATTAATGCTCTTCCTGTAATAATGATCTTGAGCTTAGGCTTTTTAGAGGGGCCATAGGTATTGATCAATTTTCCTTTGCCTTTTGATTTTTAAAGGTATAGGTTTTGGTTGTTGGTCTTTAAATCTGTAACTAAATGAGCACTGGAAATTCACCAGATTGGATTGATATAGTTGTTAATTCTAACACAGTCATCTTGCGACCTGATGCATCTTTCTTTTTTAAAAAGAATTTTATTTTGTTTCTGGGTTTTTTGTCTGTTTTTGCCTGCATTTATGTCTGTGTGCAATGCCCTCAGAGGCCAGAAGGGGGCATCAGATTCCCTAGATTAGAGTTATAGTGAGCTGTGTGTGAGCCACCATATGGGTGCTGGGAACTGAACCTGGATCCTCTGGAAGTGTTTTTAGCCAGTGTTCTTAGCCACTGAACCATCTCTCCAGCTCAGTGTGTCTTTCTTAATATCTTTCCAGGGTTTTCACAATCATAAGTGTGTTAAACATGTCCTAAGGCAAGTCAGTGGTAAAAAAAAATGAGAAAGAGGCAAAGGAAGAGGAAGGAAGGAAGGAAGGAAGGAAGGAAGGAAGGAAGGAAGGAAGGAAGGAAGGAAGGAAGGAAGGAAGGAAGGAAGGAAGGAAGGAAGGAAGGAAGGAAGGAAGGAAGGAAGGAAGGAAGGAAGGAAACTAAAGCCTTTAGAATCTGCCTCTACTGCAATCTGAGCCACTAGGAATTTCCTTTGTTTCTGGTCTTCAAGACAGGGTCCCATGTAACCCAGGCTGGCTGCAAGCTCATTATGCATCCAAGGAAGGTAAGCTTGCGACTTCTGATTCTTCAGCCTCCACTCCTGCCAGCTGGTGTCACAGCTGTGTGCCACCATGCCCAGCTCAATTTGAACCACTGTGACTTTGCCTAAAGCTGTCATTTTCTAGCTGACCCTTTGTCTCCCGCTACAAGGAAGTCAGTAAAAGTTTTTTCGAAGCCACTTGACTCTGGACACCCTATGTATCATCTTCATTCCTCATCAAGTGTCACCTGGAAAGCTGGTCTCATAGAATCTGACACACACACACACACACACACACACACACACACACACACACACACACGGCACAGTAACTGTGTGAGAAAGCATGCACTACTGTGTTCTTAATAGGGTCCCTTCTATCAGCAAAAGGTTTGAACTGTTGTATTAGAGTCAATCCAATTTAAACGTGTTGCACAGGTAAATAAAATACCAATGCTATAAATCTATACTCCTTAAGAATGGCATTAGAGCCGGGCGGTGGTGGCGCACGCCTTTAATCCCAGCACTCGGGAGGCAGAGGCAGGCGGATCTCTGTGAGTTCGAGGCCAGCCTGGGCTACCAAGTGAGTTCCAGGAAAGGCGCAAAGCTACACAGAGAAACCCTGTCTCAAAAAAAAAAAAACCAAAAAAAAAAAAAAAAAAAAAAAAAAAGAATGGCATTAGAAAAGCAGGTATTAGAGGTCACAAATGATTAGCTTTTAGTAGGTGGGCCCCTCAGAATTTAGTTCTGAGCGTCCAGGTAGTAAGAGCACAGAGGTTAATAGGGTGGGATATCAGATACATTATCCACCATGTCCTAAGGCAAATATTTCCTCATAGGCAGAGGACCAGAATCCCAGGTAGGTTAATATGGAGCCTAGAGATCCGAAGATTGGAGAATCTGCCTGCTTACTTCTCCTTTCAAGTACCAGAAAGTGAAAGCCCTATTTCTGGACTCTGACTCTTACTCATTCTAGGTCATTTATCAGGTCCCATATTTGGAAGATACCTTAGTACTCTTAGGTACTGAGCATGAAACTTTCAAATCTAGTTAGATTCATTGGTTTCCTTCACTGGTCTTGCCTTTGGATCGCACTTCCTAGCAATGAATTTTATTTTATACACCTTACGAATTATGCATCATGAAGGATATCCCACAGGACTTCATACTTGACCTTAAATCTGTGTCCCACACTGCCACTTGCTGTTAATATACTCTACATAACAAATCATAGAGCCTCTGCTACCTCCTGTTCTTACAGACATGTTACATAGTAATTGATTTATATTATTACATTGTGTGTATGTATGTGTGTAGCTTTGTGACCTGAATGACAGAAAAACAGAAAATTATAGAGCCAAGCATATAGGATAATAAATGATGATATATACTTTATTAAATATAGTAGTCTATCATCTATCTACCTATCATTACCAATCACCTCTCTCTGTTTATTGCCTATCTGTCAGCCTATACATCCATGCCACAATTTAAGTAGGATATGATGAGAATCGTATGGCAGATAGAACACCCCTCTCAGACCCACGTGACATGCTGGTGCTGGGCCCCTTGACTAAACCTTGACTAGTCACATCATCCCTTCCCAACTCCCTCTGTCTTTCTTCGCTCCCTAGGGGTGAGCTCTGTCCTGTCCCACCTGTCCTTGTAGCTTTGACCACAGCCTCTGTGGGAAGTTCACTTTCAGACTTCTCTAATAGCCACTGCGTGCCAGGTGTGCAAATGAAGCGGGGCCAAATTATTGTTTCTGCACTCAGCGACAGCATTTAGACCTTTTAACCGCCACACTGACCAGTTAGAGCAGACGCCGGCCTGTGGGAGCCCCATGCTGGCCCCATGCCGTGATCGTGGGGATCAATGACCTGGTTGCTAAATTATAAAGATTATATAGGTCAGTGGAAGGACAGGCCTGAGAGTGGCCAGATAATAGGGAGGGTCTCCGAGGTGAGTCTGTTTACGAAGATGATAAGGAAGTATTCAGATTTTTTTTTTTTTTTTTTTTTTTTTGTCTCAGGCATGGTATAGGAGTACACGCTCTTTCCTCTGCTAAAGACAGGGATTCCCACAGGGATTGCCCCCTCACCACTGGCAGCTCGCTGGGCTAGCCACCTGCCTGGTCCTTGGGCTTCTCAGGGTTATTTGATTAGACTCACAGCTCTGGGCTGGGCAGCCTTATAGGCTAAGATTTAACTCTGAGTCCTCTGTGAACCTGACAGCTATCCAGGTGAGTGGAAATCACACTAACTTCCCTTCTTTACCTCAGGGCTGGGCAGACTGAGTTCTAGGAAGATAAGGTCTTGCCCTTAAGATAAGGCAGTTGACCTGGGTGGTAGGTTTTGAGCATGTGGTAGGTTTGGGGCATGTGGGCTAGGTAGGCCGTTGGCCTGTCCACGGCCTATGCACTCTGGATCTGTCAGTGCAGGTTTGGATGTTCGGATGACTATGTTGCAGGGGCAGGTAAAGTTGTGAGCGGAGGTGGGGTTTCCTTGGCTGACTTGGGAATGCCATGATTGGGTGCAGGATAAAGCCAAGACCAGGTCCTCCTCACACAGGTCTGCGGTGGGCTGTCCCCACTACACAAGTGTCACCACTGCTTTAGACTGGCAGCTGAGGGGACAGAGACCCAACCCTTGGCGGAGCCTGTAAGCTGAGGAGACACCAGGAGCGTAGGGAAGCGATCTCTGGTGACGTCCATGGTACCACTGTGTTCTGCTGATTGTGTGCTGGCAAAAGGGGAGTGTGGAGGGGGAGTGGGCATCGCTGGTCTAGATCAGACACCCCAGCCCCAGCTCCTGGCCTTTCTGGTTACCATCCTCCCAAGTGGCCAGTTCCCAAGGAAAAAGGCTGAGAAGGCTGAGTTTGCATCCCCCCAGTAACTGCAGAGATCAGGAAGGTGTTGCCAGGCCCCCAACCCTGGGCGAGCCTCCAGCTGCTGGCCTAGCCCGGGCAGGGCCCGGCTGCCTCTTTAGCACCCCTCTTTCTATAGGCTAATGAGGGCAGCGTGTGAGCCACGGGCGATGATGGTGGGATATTAACTGTGACAGGAAGCTTGATCATAATTATCTTAACGAGGATAGGGTTAATTACAGTGGAAACTTAAAAGTTCCCTCTGCCTGCCTCCACTAGAGCCAAATGCATTGTGATGGTTCTGTCATCTTGATGTGACTTTGGAAAAGGCACTAGGACTCTTCCCAGGACAACCACAAGCTCCCCCAGAGAGCCCAGTGAGCAGGGTGACCAAGATGCCACCTATGGGTGTGGTCATGCCAGCTTTACCACTGGCGCAGAGGGAAGGAAGCGCCTGCAACCTGATCTGGAGAGGCTGATGAGATTTACAGAATAAACCACCTGCCCTGGAGTGGTCCCTCCTGGGTGCCCCCCTGCCCTCAGTGGGGTGCCCCCATTCTCTCTCTGCTGGTTTCTCCCAGTAGTGTAAGAACCCCCCACCCCCAGTGACTCCCTCCAGCCCATACCTCTCAGGCATAACCCTAGAGTGACAGTCAGGCTCTTACTTTGGGGGGTGCGTTTTGTAGTTTACACATTAGCTTAGACCATATTATCATCCCTGTAAGCTACCTGCGCCATCCCGGGCAAAGGAAGTGCGGTGCCTGGACTTTGACACACTTGTTTTTTTTTTGAACCTTGTCCTTTTGTACAACAGCGAATATCTACCTGTGAGAATCGGGTGTGGGGGAAAAGAACGCAAAGATGGTAGCAGGAAACTCCTTCCTGATCATTTCTTTCGGAAAACAACAATTGTAACAGTCACTGGAAAAAAATTCAAAGTAAAACGGGAAGTCCTTTTCGCCTGCCTGTTTGCTGGCTTCCAACGTGCCATTGGAACTCCACAAATTCTTTTCGCTGGTGCCTCTCCCTCACGGTGTTCTGAGCCTCCTGCCTCCGGTCCCTCAGTTCTCTGCTTAGCGGAACACATTCCCAAGAGCTGACGCCCATGATGCCCATGAGGCTTTATATGTCAGCACCCTCCCATACAACTCAGCTCTTCCTTTACTGAGCACTAACAACGTCACAGAGAAGAAAAGAATCTGGAAAGCAGGCCAGAGACCGGGGATTTGGTGGGACTCTTCCCTGATGTCTCCCTCCCCTATGGGGCCTGGATTGTGGGGACTAAGAAGCAGACTGGATGGGGGGCAGTGCCCTTGTGGGGTACTGGCATTGTCCCTCTTCATGGGGTGTCCTCTTGTTTTATGCTGCCTCAGAAACAGTCTGGGAGGGGAGCTTTCCTCTGCTCACTTGCCAGTGGGCCAGCCCTTTGCTGATTCTCATGATAGAAATACAGTATTTACATAACATAACTTGGAACGGTGTGTATCTGAATGTTGCCCTTGACCAGGGCCTATCTGATGCTGGTGGACAAAGAACTTATTAGCTGCCCAGAAGGCTTCCTGATGGGAGGTGGGGTGCATGTGTGTGTGTGGGAGGGGGGGAGGGGAAGCTCCACCCCACCCCCTACCTCCTACCCCACCCCCACACCACCCTCCCCCACCCCCGTGGCAAGCAGGGACCTGGCCCTGCAGCACTTGTGGTTAATGGACTTTGGTTCACTGACTCCCGTGGAGAAAGGGACTCGTGGCTCTTTTGATAGAGAACTTGATTTTATATTCAGTATCTGGTCCTCAGACACCCACAACTAGGCCTGGTGGAACATGCCCATAACCCCAATACTTGTCTAAACAGGAGGATCAGAAGTTCAAGGTCATCCTTGGCTATGAGTTTGAGGCCAGCCAAGGATCTATGGGTACCAGATGCAAACAAACAAACAAACAACAACAAACAAAGAGAAAAGCCTAGGGCTTTAGAGAGCCCAAGGATTCCTGCACACTGGATTTGTTCATCGGCCCACCTGCTATGATTCCTCCAGTGTCTCACTCCCTATGGCTTCTGGGATAAACCAGTGGATGGCAGGAGGAGGCCACACTGACTGGGGACACAGTCGGTGTGTGCAGTGGAGAGGAGCAGGAGGCAGACATTGTACACAGATGTCCCCTCAGTCTTCCTGAAATCCTCTGAGCTAGGGGACACCTAGGGCCGGGCTTTCGGTATGCCCCAGTTCAGGCTGGAAGGAGTCCGAGGAGGCCAGACCAAGCCCCATGCAGACTCCTAAGCCCCCAAAGGGAGGGGGTTTTGGTTTTTGTTTGTTTGTTTTTGCCTTCCAGAAGCCTATGAAATGGGATGACTCCTAAACAAAAGTACACGCAGGTTTCAGGGTTTTGTGTTGGCCCCGGGCAGCAGGGAGCACTAACTTCAGAGCCCTTGTGCTCTGGGTGCTGGAGCCAGTGCCAGAGGGACCACATGAAGGTCTGTGAGACACAGGCCCTGCAGATGAGAGCAAGCTCTCTGGGCTCGCCCATCTCAAGGGGAGGCCTCCTCCACCCGCACTCACTCCCTCTGTCAGAAAGCCCACCAGAGGGCCATGGCCTCTTGGGAAAGCCCGCAGGCTGAATGTCACTGCCTGCGCGCTACACCCAGAACACACACGAGATGACAGGGCCTTAGCATCAGTGCAGTCAGTGAACGGAGAGCGGTCGGACACCATCCTGATCTGCTGTGCTTTATAGCCTAGCCAGGGATTGAGTGTGTGTCTTCCCTTCATGGACGCCGTGGCTCAGCCGGCCCCAGCCTGTGCAAATTCAGCACATCTCCCGGGCCTGGCAGGTGAACAAGCTCGGAGTCGGCGGCAAGCCCTGAGACCTTCGGCTCACTTTAATTAACGGTCGTGTGTGTGTGTGTGTGTGTGTGTGTGTGTGTGTGTGTGTGCCTGGGCAAGCATTTGTGCACACGCGCCTCGCACGCTCCCCTCCACCCCAGACACTCACGAGAGCCCCTTATGTGGAAGGCTAATTTCAGACTACAGGAGTAAACAGGACCACCTTTTCCTTTCTGTCATAGCATTCTTGTCTTTGAAGCTGATACTTAATCCTTTTTATTTACTGCCTCAAAATCTATGTTCCTATACTCCACGCTTAAAGAAAGAAAAAAAAAATCCACCTTCCATAAATTAGAACTTGAGACCAGGGGCTTTGAAGCAGAAATTCTCCCAGCCCCCTGTCCTCACACAAAACCAAAACCAAGTAAAAAGAAATAATGAAAGAAGAAAAAGCTTTCTCTTGGCCTGGAGTGATTATGTAATTCCTCCCTGTCGGGCAGCCATGGGGATGCTAGGCGGGAGCAAATTAAGTGATTAGTAAAAAAAAAAAAAAAAATAGAGGGAGAAGGAGAAAAACAAGAGCCCACGGACGTGAGGATGTGAGGGGAGAGAAAAGCCCCTTCCTGGCCATTTCCCCTATGACTGTACAGAGGAGAACGGCTAAGAAATGATACTTGAAGTTATATTTATTATTGTAAGAGGGGTATGAGATTTCTAGGCAGGAATGATGGATGACAGCTTAAATTTGTGTCCAGGGAATGAAGGTGAACTGTGACAGAGTTATTTATCTTGGGAATGGAGGTTAGGGTCAGCCCAGGCTGGGTGCCTGAAGGCACAAGACATTGACAAATTTATCCTGCAGGCCGTATCTGAAGCCCTTTGTTTTGGATCCTGGCTTCTCAATAACTGACCCTCATCCTTCATGTTGGCAATTCGTGAAGGATGCGGTGAGTGCCAGCGGGGGCCCCCTTCTCCCCCTCCGCCCCCACCCGGGCTCCCTGCTACTAATTCTTGTCATTCACTCCGCTGACAGGCACCAAGCCCAAACTATTCCCAGTTCTGAAAGGGAAGGTTAAAATATTTATCTCGGCTCATAATGGCCTCTCTGATTTACTGCAGGACTGTTTCTCCCCGCTTTTGTCACCGCAGGTCACTGGAAGGACTGAGCGCATTCAGGAGCCTGGAGGAACTCATCTTAGACAACAATCTACTCGGTGACGACCTCGTGTTGCCACGGTTACCCCACTTGCACACCTTAACCCTCAACAAGAACCAAATATCCTTTTTGGCAGCCAGCACGCCAGATCCCCGCAGCACCCCACTTGCCGCCCAGCTCCACAGGGGTCCCCATTCTACCACCCCCACACCCTTCTCCGCAAAAAAAAAAAAAAAAAAAAAAAAAATACCTGCAAAATGTCAAATGAGTTTTATGTGTCAGCTAAATTAAAGTATGTGAAATACAGTCGGTGGGCAGACAAAGCGTTCTGTCTTCTGGCACTCAAGACACTTCAGAGTAATTTATTATAGGTCATTCATAAATGAAATGCACCGTTATATCTTCCTGTTGCTCCATTTTAGTGTAGAGATCTAAGTTATGGCTGCGAGGAAATCTTTTTAATAGATAAAAATAGAGAAAGAAAATAATGTCACGGGTGCCTGGGAGGAAAAGCAGCTTCTGTTTGCCTGGGCTTGTGTGGGAGGGCGACCTCTGGTGGCAAACCGTGGGTAATGCCGCTAAGCTGACTTAGTCCTTGCAGGCTTCGGGAATAGTTTTGATGCAGGTTTAGGGAACAGTTCTGGAAATCAAGAAGGGAGAAAGAGCTGAGGTGGAAGGAGAGGTGTGAAGGTCAGGCTCTTTACTCCTCACGGATACGGCCTTGGGCTTGATGACAGGCCTATGAGATCCATGGTGGGTTATGGCCTCCTTTGAATAGTTGAGCATCTGCCCATTCTGGCATGGGAATTTGGAGCTAACCACCCTTGATTCTAAAGTGAGGATACATCAGAAGACTTCTCTAACAGCATAGGGGACATGACCCCTCTAATGATAGTGCTCTGGGCTACCAGGTACTAGGATGCCAGCTCCACCAGGCGGGCATTTCTTGATCCTTCCCGTACACAATTCTGCCTGGCAGAGTTCACATTCCACAGATGTTTGTGGGATGAACAACATACTCATTTTCACTAGTTTCTCACTGAACACTCATGGACGCCATGCACTGTGCTGGGGACTTTAAGCACCCTACTTTTCATTCTTACCAGGACCAATGAGGAGTGTATAGGTTTTCGATTAATCTAGTCTTAGAAACTGAGGTTACGTTTACACTCCCAGTCAAACAAGGAACAAGATGGAGACCTGGATTCAAGCTCAGCCACGGCTGTATCCAGAGTGCCTCTTTGTTTGTTTGACTTGGTTTGGTTTGAGTCTGCTGCAGAGCTTTGGACTTGGAGCCTGATTGCCTGGCTTATTGATGTCGATCATTTGTGCCCACTCACACAAGTTAGAAACAGAGAACCAGCATTTCCCCTCCTGGTTATCAAGTAAAAACAGATTTATATGTTAAGTTCAGTGGGCATGCTTATATCAGCATTTAGGATGCTTTGCAAAATTATTCACTAGCCCCCATCGGTGCTTCAAGCCGTAAGTTAATATTTTCTTTATTCTGTAAAATATCGTCTCAGTCAGCGCTTGCTGCTATGACAGAATACTGTTGACTGGGAAGCCACAAACAAACATTTGTCACTCATAGTCTGGAGGCTGCGAGTCTGAGAGCGGGGTCCAGAATGAGAGGGGCTTTGGTGAGGAGTCCTTTGCCTGTTCTTGCATTGGGGGCAGAGTGGGAAGAGGGAAGATGGATGGTGGTGGGGGGAGAGAAAACATTCTCGTCTGTTCTTATCGATAGATTGTCATCCTATTATGGCCTCTACCTTTAGGACTTAAGAACTTCTCAAAAGAAATGGAGTTGAAACACTTGGATTTTGAGAGTGGGGCACCAACAATT
This sequence comes from Peromyscus maniculatus bairdii, assembly GCF_049852395.1. Taxonomy (NCBI): domain Eukaryota; kingdom Metazoa; phylum Chordata; class Mammalia; order Rodentia; family Cricetidae; genus Peromyscus; species Peromyscus maniculatus. The sequence continues at coordinate 37,977,832 of NC_134860.1, read as the reverse complement.
AGTGCTTCTCAAATACTCTCCCATGGCCGTGGCCAGTGGACACTGCAGGAGAAGGAGGGCTTAGAAGTGAGTTCACAGATGTGTCATAATGGAATTTGGTGGGGTCTTCCTTCATGTACCCTTTGGGCAACTGAGTCTCCAAGTCATTGTTTGAAAGCATGCTGTATTCTGTGTATTCTACGTCTTCCTCGGCTGCCCTGGGTGATCAGCTGGACCACATATACAACTGGATCAAGGGGGGAAGGATCAGTAGGCTGAACTCTAGATGATACCACTCCTGCCTTGGACCTCACTCAGGCCATGCCTTGTGTCTCGTGTCACTACAGGGTGTTACAGTCCACGGACTTAATTTCATATGTCCTCTTGGTCATCTTTAGCTCTGTGGCCTGGCATGAGTCATCTTCCGAGAGCCTATTCCTCATTTTTAAAGACATAAGTTGGATCAGCTGACGGTTTATTCTCAGCACCACTGAGATTGGTAGGCCTGTGGCATCTGCTGGGAGACTGACTATCTCTTGTGAAGTCCTTTTCCTATTCTGTGCCTTAACTTACTTGAGCTGTAGTGGGAATGCTAAGAGAGTAAGGGGGTAGCCTGGGAAGTCACTGTGTTGCTGAAAATCCCATTACATAACTGTATTTTTGTAGAGCATCCTATATTCAGTGGTACAGATCCACTAAGTGTTGTCCAGCTCAGGTTGCTATGTCCGCTCAGGTTGCTATGCAATTTCTTTCTTCTTTTCCTCCCAATCTACTGGTACCATGGCAAAAATCAACTTCCCCATCCATTTGATCTGGAAGTCGCAGTCTGCAGGGTGGGCAAAAGCGGACAACATTGGATACCCTCCTCTTGGTCTAATACTCTGACCCTGCCTCTTCAGATAAAAACTCCCTGCTTGTGAAAATGCCCCAGTCCTGCACAAGGGTATCGCTGCGCCTGTCCCAGGAGATGCCCCAGACACAGGCTCTGTCAGCGAGCTCATGTAGCGTAATGATCCACTCCACAGAACAACAAATGTTCTCCGCACTTCAATTCTGTGTGAATCAGGGCTCAGCTGGATGGTTCTTCTGATGGTCTTATTTTGTGTCACTCAGGCAGCCATGATTTTTTTTAACCCATGCTAGATAGTCTAAAATAGCCTCACTCTTAACGTGTGCAATTAGTGCTGGCTGCTGGCTCAACGCTTATCTCTAATGGGCTGCATGCACCATCATACTTGAAAGGATTATTCTAGGGCACAGGCCCTGGTGCACAAGGGCTTGTCAAGTCCTACTTGCATTTTGAAAGCAAGTTACACACCAAATGCAGACCAAATGTGCGCGATGACACAGGTGTGCGTATAAAGAACAGCTCATTTCTATAGCTATTGACTACACCGGCCTTGGTAGCTCGTCTCTATGAGCTCTTATTTCATTTTCATGATAAAGCATCCCTCTGGCTCTCTAAACTGCTCTTCTTACACAGCCCAGGCCCACCCTGTCACCCAGGGATGCTGTCACCCCTTACGTCAATTAGTAATTGATGGAGTCAATTCCCTCGATGAGATTCCATCTCCCCTGGTATGGCTAGGTTTGTGTCAAGTTGACAAAAGCCACTATGACATCATCCTTGAAAAATACGAAAAACACTCTCATCCGACTAAAGCCATCCTCACCAAGAACAGAATGTATTTCTTAGACTTTTATATTCTAATCTCATTCTATGAGTTGGGAATCACTGGCAAATAAGTCTCCTTTGCTGTTTTTTGTTTGTTTGCTTGCTTTGTTGCTGCTGTTCGCTTTCTAGAAAACTCAGAGATGGAGAACTTTTGGAAGACACATAGATTGCCACAGGCATGACTTCATCTAGACCCCACTTAGGCTGACTCTGAGCACCACCCCCTCCCAGATTCTGAAATGCAAAAGAGAAGCAACCATTTTCCATGAAGAGGGACTTCCATGTGGGAGGAGTCAGAGCCAGCTGTAGCAAGGCCCTGCCTCCAGCTGGGACCTCAGGAATTCTGCTCACAGAAGAGATTCCAGGGTCCAGACCCTGAAGCATCTGGAAACCGTCATGTCAGTTCACCAGTGAATGCATCCATCCCCATGGCTACATGTCCTTCTTCCCCTCCCCCACTGCCTTCCTTTTGTCACCTCTGTTCCCTTAGGGCTCAGTCCTCAGCTTCTTCAAGTCCTGCCCTGGGCTATGGAAGAGCCTGGCTGTCTCAGGTCATCTCTTCCTCTCTTGCTCTTTTGATATGGATTCCCATCACACCTTTTCCTTTGAGTCATTCAGATGGCTAGGTGATTAACCAGAGGCCGGTGGACTAGAATCCCCACCCCCACACCCCCACCCCTGCCAGTATTCTCAATCTCTCACACCCTCCAGTCACACAGGCACTCTCCCTGGCTTGTCCACCAGCAGCATTGAGGTCTTCTGTGTTGATCTCAGTCCTGTGATCTCCGCATATTCAACCCCAAGTAGGGGACCGGACTGAAAATTTTGGACAGTATAAACGTTTAACGTTTGCACAATTAAATCAACTTCTTCTGCCTTTTCCTTTTGAGAAGAGACTGGCTTTGTTTGAAATTATACTTCCTTTTCTTTCTCACTATTTATGTCTGCACATGTACTAAAGGTATGGCCAGTTTGGGTTGTAGTGCGAGCAGGAAGAAAGGACAGAGCTACATGTTACGAAGCTGGGCTATGACAAGGAGACCTGTGTATTATGTCACAAAGCTAGACCTCACATTTAGAAAATAATATGCACACATGGGTGTCTATTGTGTGGGTATGTCCATGTACATGCAGGTGCCAACGCAGGGCTGCAAAGAGCCTCAGGTCACCTGGAGCTGGAATTATGGGAGGTTGTGAACTGCCAGAAGTGTATGCTGGGAACGGCACTCCCATCTCCTAGAAGAACAGCAAGCCATTTTTCTAGTCCCTGGATCTCACTTTTAAGAGCAGTTTCTTATCATCTTGAGTAAGAGTGTTTTCTTTTTGAGGGCCCTTGGTTTCTTATACAATCCATACTTTAGAGTATCATCGAGCAGCATAAGCAGGCTGATCTATGGGAAGTCACTCTGTTAACACCCACAGACTTCTGTTGCTTCCTGGTACATTTAACTAAAATTTCTTGGAACATTAAGATAAAACCACAGTGCTTTGAAAACATAAGCCTAAACTGAAATATCCGAGACAGATAGCACAGCTGGATGACAATGTATGATCTTCCCCCCAAACATATTAAACTCTTCATTTCTCAGTCTTTTAATTCACCCTTTGTGCTAGAAAAGGAGTCATTTTTCTTCCTGGGAATGGCTGGGACTTGAATCTAGTCTCTGTCATTTGCTGGCAGTGTGACTCTTAACCTCATTTTTCTTAGTTGTTTTTTCGGCATGATAATATTTCAGACACATGTATGCAGGCAGGGGCACAAATAGATCATTATACTATGTACTTAGCCTTCAAAAGTCTGACATTGGGATTCACTGTGATTAAAATTCCCCAGTGGTTATAAAACCTTTTCCTTGCCCTGGAGATGAGTCCAAAGGTGGATAAGTTCTATTCTCACCTGGGAAACCTCTCTGGCTTGTGTACCGTGGGACCCACATGCCAGGAGGCTCCTCCCTTTCCTCCTTCTCTAAACTGGTAAGAAAGACACCACTTTGGTCTTGCACTTTCCAAACAGAATCACTCTTGGCAAGCCTTACCACGACAGCTGGCCTCCACAATGGCAACTTCCTGTAGACACCAGCGAAAATAATCCTGAATGCCCTGAGTCCTCTGGAAAGGCTTGCTGAGGGAATCCAGGTGTGTTCCGAGCGTCCAGCTGGGGAGAGTTGGCACAGTGCCAGGGAGCTGAAGAAAAGGTGCCCTTCCAAGCATCGCCTAGTTCATCTCCACTGCCATGGTCTTGGTTGGTTCGAGACCCCAGAGTTTCTTCCACTCATTGTCTTTTAATTTTCCAAACAACAAGCTCCGTCTCAGCTCACACTCAGACAGGATAGAGCCATGTCTGATCTTATTGATCCAGGAGATGGAGGAGACAATTAAAACTCCATCACCTATTTCGTCCCCTGGTGGTGGAATCCACAGAGATGAAGGGCTGGTGGGGAACATGCTGCCGGACGTGCCAGGGCTCCTTGTCTGCTGTGGACTGTGGCTAACTCCTTGCTCCCCCTGACTTGTTGTTTAGTAGGTTGCTGGGAAGGTTTAGAACAAAGGAGTTTCCACCACACCGAATAACCCATATGAGAGACTCCTGGAGATGCACTGGGTTCATTGGCATGGATAACTGAAGCACCCTGGAGCCTGAAGATGCTTTACCCAAAGGCTCCATGACCGGGATATTTAAAGGAATCTACCTTTCCAGGTCTTCTCCTCAAGGAAAGAGCCAGTTTTTCTGGAGTGTGGAGCTTAGATAGCAAAAAGGAGCCCTCTTAAAAAGACAAAGGTTACATAACCAAGGGCACAGAGTGAGGCATGAAAAGGCTGTTTGTGGACTAGGGGTGTGTCTCAGTGTCAGAACATCTGCCTAGCACGGCAAGGCCCCGAGTTGGATCCCTAACAATGCAAAGCCAAGAGAATAAGGAGAATGAATATGAGAATGAAAACAAGAATATTCAATTGGAATAAAAATATATCAAAGCCAATTTTAAAAAATTAAGTTGACAAGCACCAAAAATGTTAAAATAACTAGAAAGGACACAAATCTTTTTATACTAGATATGCCCAATTGAAAACCTTATTTCTTGCAAATTCCCTTACAGCTTCACAACATAAAGACATTTGTGATGTTTTCTATAGAGAGCATAGAATGACAATTCCATCTTTTAGCATGATTGACTGAAAATTGATTTTGTTTTGAGGAGTTGAGATACATTTGTGCTACGATTTAGATGGGTGTTTTATAGTATAAAAGTTCGCACGTGCTCCCCAAAGGCGTGATCCGAAAAGTGATGCTTCTGGAAGGTGGTGGAACCTCAGACACTGTGAGCTAAAGTAACTCCTGTCTCTCCTCAGGTTGCTTTGTCGGGTGTTTTGGTAGCGTGATGTGGAACTGACTCCCATCGCCTGGCCTGTCACTCAGGGCCCCAGCTTCTTGCTAAGCCTTTTGTTTTCTGAGAGCACGATCCTTAACCTTTGACACATTACTGATTTGGAGCACCTCCTCGACCACCTGGCCCAGGTGACACCAGCCCTGGAGTACCTCAGCCTGCTGGGAAACGTGGCATGTCCCAATGAGCTGGTCAGCTTGGAGAAGGATGAGGAAGATTATAAGCGATACAGGTGAGCGTTAAGGAAGAGGAGACTCTGGGCGTGGAATACTGTGGGCTGCCGAGTAGATGTTGATTAGTGGCCACAGACTTCCCATGATGGGGTTAAACTGTTCTTTCCGAACCAGAGTCATTTTCTTTTTCGGCTGGGTTCATAGGAGCCGAGAAAGGATATGAGCTGCTTGAGATCGGGGCCTGAGAAATGTTTTTCATCATGGCCTAGCTCACACGCATTTTAGGTTTTACAAGTTACAAGCTCTTGGGACACAGCTCTGGAAGGGCTGAGAAAAGAGGAAAATGGTTTGAGAAGGACTTGTCCTACTGGGGTTTATTTAAAAATCTGGTGACCTACAAAGAAATGTAGTGGGATAATCACTGCGTATCAAGGCAAACCTGTAAGAAACACGGAAAGTTATTACAGATTTGTGAGGAAAAAGAAGGCCAACACCCGGACATAAATAACATAAGGCAGGGGGGATTCAGTTGGATTTCTATAAAGAAGAATTTTGTGACTTTAGCTCATTTCAAAGCTTCATGATTAATTTTGTAGAGCTTTGAGGCTATTCTTATATTGACTCAGAACAAATAAGAACCCTGCTTGAAAAAAATACTCATGAAGGTCTTTTCCCATTAGGAAAAAAATTCAACCATGGCATAATATTATAGATTTGAGTGTGACCTCTGATAGGGGGAATACAGTTGTCATCCAGCCAGGACACATTTCTGATTCCTCACTTTGAGTTGTTTAATTGCTTAGAAGTGAGTTGATTTCTGGAACATTCTTTTTTAACTTTGAATTATGAAATTGTCTGACTGATACAAAGTATGTGAAGGGGTCACTTTAAACACAGTACCTTCTTATACCAACATTTTTTTCAGAATTGCCTTTTTGTTTTTATTATAATTCTCAGTGAATATTAATTGTCACATTAATGAGATTCATTGTGATATTTTCATATATATATATTACTCTTTGATGCTATCTAACTCTCCCAGCTTCCTTTGGTCCACTTACCTTTATCTCTACCACTCCTGGAGATAGTATTTGTTGCTGTTGTTTAATTCTAGTTTCCACGTATAACATGCGATGCTTATTTTGCTCCATGTAATGACCTTTAGTTCTATGCATTTCCTTGCAGACAGCATGATTTTGTTCTCCTTTGTGGCTAAATACTCAATTTTCTGCAAATATATATTCTTTACCCTTTCACCTGTTGGTAGGCACCTAGATTTCTTTTATATCTTAGAAGAAATTTTAAAATGTATCTTGGAAGGTCAACTCCAAAAGAGTTTATCTAGTAATCATGTTTCATAAACCATTGCTTAAAAATTTCCTCTTTACTTTCTGATGTTTTTCTTTATATTTTTTGTTCCATTCATAAAGCACATATAACTTTTACACATGTATGAATATGCATTGTATTATTTACACATGTGTGTGTGTGTGTGTGTGTGTGTGTGTACTCACACATTCACACATGTCCACTTATTCGTTCATGTGACCAAACACGGCGTGTGAGCACAAGCATAGATGTTTTCTTCTTTTAGAATGGAGGCGGGGAGAAAAAGAGGACTTCTGCTTCTACCTTGTTCTATTTGGTCTCAGATATAGGGCTTAGAGGGGTATAAATGGAGGAGAAAAGCAAATACTTCATTGTTGATTTTGTAGCTGGTCAGATTGATGAAGAATACTAAGATTCACTGTACAAGCAGTGAGATTAGAAAACCTAATGTGGAGTTCCATTTTGACAGGAAGACTTCTTCTAAAGCAGGGGTGACTGTCTCGATCAGTGGTCCTTAAATGACTCTGAGTCAGCTCAGGATCTATGATTCCTTTGGGATTAAACCCATGCTTGGATTTACTGTCTCACTCCAAGTTATGCATCCCACCATACATATTTCTCTTACTATGACTTGTCCACATGGAGAGAACAGTTACCAGTGAATAAGGATGAAGTCCCTGTCTCTTGAAGCCTAATGCAAACCTAAAGTCATGTTTAGCATGGGAACGTGGCTGGATGACTATCCTGGAGATGTTTGGAGTCACTCTGCCTTCTTAGAGCTGTCTATTTATAGGTGGCCACAGGGACCTCGAGTCCTGTCACGTTCCCTGCCCTTTTGGTACCAGATCCAGTCAGCAAGCAGCAGCTGTCATTCCGACTCAATCCAAGCCTTAGTCATGGGTGACAGTTTTTGCAGAGGGTTTGTCTCTACACGAGCAGTCCTTCTCAGGGATTCACCTGGGCGGTCCCCCAAGCATGTCCTCCCATCCCAGGTCTGTGCTGTTGGCAAGTTGTGAGAGATGGAGCTGAGAAGGCTGTTTGTTAGTCTATTTATGACAATGTTGCCATGAGGGACTGGATTCTAGAGCTCACACACAGCCCAAATCACATCTAGCCACAATTGCCTTTGAAACCCCATAAGTCATCTACACAGTGACTGCTAGCTCCTCACACTTGGAGAAAAGGCAGCAACCAGGGACCATAGAGACCGTAACTGTGTTCCTACCTAGTTACACCTTCACTACATCATAGGGGAAAGCGCTAGGTCGGTTCTCTAATGTCTTTAAATCTTGTATTCATTTTTTTTTTTATTGTTGACTTGCTAAGTACTCACCCTTGCCTTTGGAAGAGGAAGATGCGGGCCAGATGCTGCTCAGCTCTGTGGTCTTTCAGGGCTCTACTCTCTTTATCCTGGGGGAGGGGGGATGATTCACTTACCCCTGAGAAACTGTAGGGTTTCACAATATGACTTCGAATTCAGAGTTCCTGTGGCATATGCATTTATACAAAGAGGTACAGCTAGCTGCCTTCCCTGAGTTGGGTAAACTATTTTCATGCCTCTTCATCCACAAAGTGTGAGGTCTACTTTTTTTCTGGCTGTTACCTAGATCGTCATAGTGGAGACTCTATGTAAATTTATATGACATTTTTTGCTAGGAAATGGCTTAAGCAGTGAATGATATTTCTACAGTTTACTGTTTTTCACCTTAAGTATATTTTCTGACAATACTTCTCCTGTTAATCATTTAAGCAATAGTGGGAGCCTTAAAGGAGTGAATTCAGAAGCAAGAATGTGGTTCATTTAGTGCTGTTGAAAAAAATAATCCTATTGATTGGCGTCCTCTGTGGTCACATGATGCAATATTTATGTCACCTAGCTGTCCATCAAAACAAGCATGTGTGTTGTTTCCTTCCCATGGGAGATGTTGATTTTAAAGGTTTCAGCTCAGATGTAGTTTGTGTTGTGGCCAACCACCAGACCTGGGGTGGGAAGTGACTAGGTTTGTGTACAGTGTGCTGTCTGTCCTATCTGTCTGCCTTTTGCCCCAGAGCCCCGCCCCTTTGGTTTCCTCAGTTAACTAACCCCTGTGTGCCCAGTTGGATTTTCTTGTCATACATCCCCACAGTTAAACAAGCTCCCTGCCTTTCTCTGTGAACATGAACATGCCTCTGTGTGGTTGAGCAGTGCCCTGGAACTATGTCCAGGGTTCCCCTTGCCATCTCCCATGGCTCATGGCTGAGACATGGCCATGGCCACCTTATCACCTTAAAGCCACCCGTGTTTCCCCGTATGGACACAGCGCTGCTGTTCTGGGAGGAGTGTTGACTGGATAGGAACTTGGGCCTCTTGCAGATTATGACACCACCCAACATCAACGTAGTAAGTCAGGGCGGGAGATCTGGACACTCAGAATAGTTTACCTTTGTCTTTCCTGGCAGTTCTTTTGAGGGACCAGGAGATAGACACATTTCCTTGTAGACAGACAAACGACAGAGAGCAGGGCCATGACCAGATAATAGATGGATGAAATTCCAAGATGGCCAGCTTCTTCCTCATACTCCTGACCCGAGCCGAAAGCCTGTCAGCTTCAAACAAAGACTTTTTATCCACCACCATGATGCCCGGCCTATGGACAAGTTCAAGCCATGTCAAGACATGCTTACCCCAAAGGTATGGACCTATCTATCAGTCTTCCTGCCTGTGTTCAAACTGACCAGCCTAAACTAGGGGAGAAAGACTCCCCTCAAAGACCCTTAAAACCCTTAAAGCCTGGGCTGTGGCTTCCCAAGTCCCTCTGCCTTGTGGAGGATCTTTTTCTCAATGTGCCTGCTGCTGTATGCACGTTTCCTCACCCCGATAAAAGCCTGTCTTCAGTTGCTCATTCTGTCCTGCTCCTGTTTGCTGTGTGCAAGATTTCTCTGCCTCTACCTGTCTCGCTCCAGATATTTCCTGCCTTCTAATTCTCTACCTGGCAGAGAAAACAAACCCATCAAGACCCCTAGATGATAACACTTTCGTGACTTTTTCCCCCTTTTTCTTCAGGAAGAATGATGGCTGAAAGTCAACAGAGAATAAATGCTCAATGTCACCTTTCAAATAAGAAATCTGGGCTCCCAGGCTTGGGGCTGTTCTTTTGTGACTCGCTCTGGTGTGCGTTTTCTTTCAATTTCTGTTCCTTCAGGGCTCTGGTTGCACACACACACACACACACACACACACACACACCAAGCAGGTCCCTCTGTATTCCTTAAAACTTTAAATTATTTAAAATATGATGCCTTTTCTTTGTTCCCTGGTAGGCAGCAGCCCTGAGGCCTGCCCAGTGTCTGTAGCACTCCACCAAAAGGAAGGTGGGAGGGACCCTCCGGTGGTGTCTGGGGCCACCTTGGGCTACCACCCAAGGCTGTTTCCCACTAAATGGGAGCTGTAAAACCTGTGGCTTATATAACCCAGCTAACATTCCCCAGCTAATCTGCAGTCTCGGCTTTGATGATCACAAGAAAGCAAAGGTCACGACCCAGAGATCAAAGTGACAGAAGCCCACACAGTAATTGCTGGTTAGCCTCCATACAGCAGCGCCTTGGACTGTCCTGTGGGTGTATTGTTTGCACGGAGACTTCAAACATGCTGTTGGGGAGCTGTGAGCGAAATCAGCTGGCCTTTTCCAGTTGGCGGGCCAGTTCATTAATGCTGTAGGTGAGCTCACCTCAGCTCATTAGAGTGAGATCACTGTTGTCCCTCAGAGCATCTGGAGCTGTCCCACTCAGTGTTTCTTCATCGTGCCTTGGTCTTCAGTGGTGTTTTCTGCCTGTCTTTCTTTCCCTGGAGTTGGGAGGGGGTGGTTGTGCAAGGCCTGGTTGAAACTGGTATGCCAGGAAGGGACCATATGGGTGCATTTATTGTCAGTCAGCTTTGAGCACAGAGAATGCAAGCGAAGCCGTGTTTTAAGGAGGCTGACGCCCATTCTCATGGCTCGGATAGAGAAACCGAGGCTCTGAAGGGCAGTTCAGAGCCTCATAGCCTGAGCCCTCTGCTCTGCCTTGAAAATTCCCTCACCTAACTTTTCATCATGGTGGCCTGTCTTCTTTTACATTTCTCTCCTTAATCTTTAAGAGCTCTGGTCTCTTAAAGAAGCTGCACATAAGCCATTGGTGGTTTCTCTTACTGATCAAACACCTTTGGCAGTTGACCAGTATTATTAAACAGAGTTGATGTGATCCAGTTGACAGCAAAGAGTCATGAGGCTTTGTTGACAGCCTTGTCCCATTCTGGTGAGCTTTGTGGGGGATTGAGAACAGGGAGAGGGTCATCCATGGCTGCCTTCGGGCACCAGGGAGAGCGGCAGCAACCTGCACCCTGTCTCTGCTCTCCTGGTCCATGGGTGAGAAGGTGTCAGGAAATAATGTGGAGGAGCATTGGATGCCATAAATGCCATGGAGAAGCCACCCAGCACTCCGGAGTCTGGTTCTCCTAAGAACCCATGAGAATCTTGAACTGTTTTGGTAAAAGACACAGGGCTTCCAACACCACCAGCAGAACCTAGAGATCCATAGTGTTTTTCTGTGGTTCATGCTGTTACTGGGGAGCAGGCAATTCTTCTGGAGTTGGCAGGACAAGAGAATCCTTTCCTTTCTTTTTGACATCAAGGCTAATAATAATAACAATAACAACAACAACAATAATAATAATAATGCCATTGATATCAGAGCAAAAACAAATTGATTTTTTTAAATAATAACAAAAGGATTGGAGTTGTTCCTTCCTCCTCCCAGTTTTAGCTTTGTCCTTAAAGCGTCCTTTAAGAAAATCTACCATTTTACATGAGGAGAGGGGGACCCTGATAATCTCTGGGAGATGGCTTCTCATTTTCAGGAACTCTGTTTCCTCTCAGGGACAAATGGGTCTTTAAGCACCTTTGCTGGATCCCCTGCCATCCTGATAACATCCCCTTCCCTATCATAGCCAACAGGGGCTCTAAGTCCCACAACCTCTAGACCCGGGGGCTTCCCCCCAGCCACCTTGAGAAGGTCAGGAAAATTGGAGTTACCCTTTTCAGCTAGGGATGTGAGACTTCAGTTAGACTGATCTCTTCTCATTAAGGAGTGCCCTGGCTTAACAAGCAGTTTTATAAATCTGAAGCTGTCTCCGGGTGTCACAGGATTTATGGACAGGGGGGCTCTGCCATAAAGTGGTTTATGATGGCTGCCTTCTGTGTTATTAGTAGCTGTCTCTTCCTTCGACCATTGCTGTTTGATAATAGCCTTAAAACACCCAGAATTACTTACCTGCAAGTCCCATTCCCCATAGCCCCTGTTGACAGTCTGAATAAGTTTACTGGCCTCTTGTTGTTCTTTTCCTTCAAAACAAACTGATTGGACCATCAATAGCTCCTGTGAGCTGACAGAGGGATGTCATCGGGACTAACCTTTGTGATTGCGGGTTATCTGGGGGAGTTAACCTCCCTGCATTGGGAACTGAAATGTTTTATGTACTATGCAACTTTAGGATACGGCTGTGATAACCCCGGTAACTAAGTCATACATCACAGTAAAGAGATTTGGGTGCAACAAATAACCCTGGATTAAATTTACAAGGGTTGAATTGATATTGTAAAAGCCTTCGTTCTGTGGCTTCGGCAATCTGCTCTTGTGTTTTTATGGCAAACTTGCATTACACTCAGGATTGAAGCTGCCGCTTTTGACACTCTGACATGACCTAGAACAAAGGGAAATAGATCTCCCAAGACCAGCAAGGGACAGGCAGGCTGGAAGCCCACTGGCTTATCACTTGGCGGGGCTGCTGGAGCCTATTCTAAGTCACCAGGAGACAGGAAGCCCTGGTGAATGTGCCTGTTAGCTGGGCTCTGTGTAGGGCAGGTGCTGGGGCAGGGCAGACTGTTCGCTGAGCTGGGAAGGAGACTCCTGGCTGCCTCATTGCGCTCATAATTTCCCAACTATTAGTCCTTGTGGTGTTGTTTCACTAGGACATTGGTTCTCAGCAGGATGGCAGCAGTGACGGCATCACCTGGGAACTTATTAGAAACATAAATTCCAGGCCTCGGTCCAGATCGCCTCAGTAAGGAGCTCTGGGGATGGGCTGGCGTCTGCATCTGTGCTTAACAAGCCTGTGGGCCACGAGAATGCCTGCTCAAAGTCAAGAACCACTGTGCTAGCATGTAAATGCTGTGCTAGAACGTAGGATGTGGTGAGAGCAGAGGTCATCTGCTCTGTTTCCTCACCTTCTGAGCATCCTGCACAGCTCCTTGATTTAAAAAAAAAAAAAGCTGAAATCTTAATTTTTGTGTATATGTCTCTGTGTACATGTGAGTACATGCTACATGTATGTGGACGCCCACTGAGGTGAGAAGAGGGTGTCAAACTGTCTGGAGCTACAGTTACGTTTGTTGGGAGCCTCCTGTCATGGATGCTAGTAACTGAACTTAGTTCTTCTGGAAGAACACAAAGTGCCCTTAACTATGAAATTGTATCTCTAGCCCCATTTAAAAAAATCTAAAAATATCATTTATTATTTGTGTATATGTGTATATATGCATGTATGATAGGTGCTGGGGGTGTTTGCTTACCACAGAGTACATGTGGAGGTCATGAGTTGACTCTGAGGAATCATTTCTTTCCTTCTACTGTGGGCCACAAGGATCAAAATCAAACTGAGCAACATCTCACAGGCCCCTTGGGATGAAGATATTCTAAAGAGTCACGTGTGCCCTTCCCTCTGGCTATCAGTCTATAGGTTCCAAGAAACTGGAATTTCCTTCAGAATCTTGTGATAGAAGAAGGAAAAGCCTGGAAGCCTGGACTTTCAACCAGAGGGAGCTTGTCTTCCAGAAAGAGATTTATAGCTCATCAGCCTGTATTGCAGGAGATGCCCGAGCTGAGACAAGCGGTGATAGGCAGAACCCTTCCTTGGACAGAACTGCTTAGCTATGCATACCCCTGGCCCTCTATTTAAAACTAAATATCATCTTAGGACCATAAAGATGGACTTGGGGAGTCATCAGATCTCCTTGTTCCTTTTCCCAATTGCCACACTGAATGTACCTTCGTTTTCTGCTTTTCACTATTACTCTGTCTCTTGAATTGGTCTACTGAGAGTGGGTAGCGTATCTGGTTTGTTATCCAGCCAGGGCCCACACTCTGATCCTAACAGGTTGGGTAACCCTCCTCTCTGGGAACTCACATTGGCCCTTAGGATGGAAGCAAAGTCACTCAGCGTCTAGGGGTGATTGGCAGCCTGTGTCATAGGCTGTCTCTTTGACTATAAGAAGAATGTCTGGAAACAGCAGCTCTTTGTCATCTAAAAATTTTTAACTAGCTTAAAAGCCAGCACCTCTCTGTCTTCCTCCTTTGATTTCAGAGCTGTGATCCAAAGTGAGGCAAAATGACAATGCACGGTCTGTTGTCATCGCCGTTCCTGGCAGCCCCATGAAGGCATCTTTCACTCCATCATTAAACATCGGCTGATTTTCTAATACCGATGTTGTCCTCACCTGAATATTCATCTTTTCCCACCCTACACTTAGTGGGTGTCTTTACTCTTTGGAGCGTCACTCCTGACATATTGTTTCTGTCTGTACATGTCTCGATTTGAAAGAATCTGTTGTCATCAAGACTTTGCCAGTATAAGCAGGAGATGGAAGTTTTCTCTGACAGTCTGAGGCCGGTGGGAATTCTGCTAAAGGGTAGAAAGAACATAGGAGGCCTTTGCCTCGTTTTGGATAAGATCAGAGGTGTGGGGAGGGGCTAGGGAGAGGCTTAGGGAGAAAAGGAAAGGGGTAATAGATTGAGGCCAGGGAGGAAGCAGGAGGAATGTGGGAGGGAGGGAGGGAGGGAGGGAGGGAGGGAGAGAGAGAGAGGGAGAGAGAGGAAGTGAGGGAGGGAGGGAGGGACGGAGGGAGGGAGGGAGGGAGAGAGAGGTAGAGAGAGAAAGGGAGGGAGGGAGGTAGAGAGAGAGAGGTAGAGAGAGGAAGTGAGGGAGGGAGGGAGGGAGAGAGAGAGGAAGTGAGGGAGGGAGAGAGCGAGGAAGAGAGAGAGATGGGGAGGGAGGGAGAGAGGAGAGGAGAGGAGAGGAGAGGAGAGGAGAGGAGAGGAGAGGAGAGGAGAGGAGAGGAGAGGAGAGGAGAGGAGAGGAGAGGAGAGGAGAGGAGAGGAGAGATTGATTATAGGACTTCTGGTCTTGGGATGGACTGTAAAGGAATTTCAGGGGCCCACACAAACCTGGTGACCTGGGACTGTGGTGGTGCACATCTCTAACCCCAGGCACTCCCATAGGGAGATGCAAGGCAGAGACAGGAACCCAAAGGCTCATGGGCCAGCTAACCTATAGTGCACAGTACTGAAAATCAGAAGAGAGACCCTACATAAGTAAGTCAAAGGAGAGAACTGGCTCTGGAATATTGGCCTTTGACCTATGCCCAGTGCCCAAGTGCTTGCTCATGCACATGAAATAATAAATTAATTCATAAGTGAATTAATTAAAGTTAATTACAAAATAATTTCAGTATGTTTTGACTTTAAGCGTCCAGGGGGCCTTTAAACTGCTGTCTCTGGCTTTTGAGTGATAGCTAGGTCTTTTACCTGAGTAAGCTTATAAAGGTCACTCGGTGGCATGAAATTGCCTTATGGATGGGGGAGAGGGCTCTGGGAACCCAAGGCTCCAGTAGAGAGGGAGGTGCAGTGTATGCCCAAGTACTATTTATACTGATAAAATTTTAAGTGGGTTGCTTTTGAATTTGCTTCTCTGAAGCCTGTTTGAGATGGCGTATTCCTCCTTTTCTCTTTAGTTTTTGGTTATTCTCGGTTTTCCCATAACAACACCAACCATAACTCAGCCTTGCTGATTTCTAGTTGGTTGTGTATCAGGACATATTTCCAGTTACAGTGAGGAATCCTCTGAGAGTGGGGAGGTCTCATCATCATTTCTGGATCCCTCGAGCCTAGCAGGTAGTAGGCTCTCAAGGAATGTCTGTGCAGCTGCAATGAATGGATAGGCTGTTGGATTCATTCTTGCCTTAGTTTCCAAGCTATAATAAAGGTAAGTCTTGAAGAAGGTTGGGGTTTAGGTCAGGATAGCCATTACTTGAACAACAAGGAAATAACTAGAAAATGACAGTGTGTTGGACTGGATGCTGATGGTGTCTTCTAGGAGTCTTTAGAATGGAGACATCACTACAGGTTAGAGGTGAGAAGTAGACTGGGGTTGGGATTTGGAAGATGAGAGAATTCTGAGGAGGGGGCGTGCAGTAAGGGATGGGTTTCTTTAGAGACTGTCCATTGCTCTTGATGTTGGGTGTTCACCTTGTCTTTGAAAGCGAAAGAGGCCCCAAACCATGGCTCATTTGCTAGATAGAGAATGTGGTCTTGATGGGAAGCAAGCGGGCTGATGACTGTTGCTGACAAGAAAGTATAGGCGAGTATCTATATATTTCTACACTTATTAACTGTCTATATATTTATACACTTATAAACATATACCCTGGCCGAGTGCATCAACTTGTCAATACCCTTTATACACATCTGTTTGAGGGCAATTTGTCACATGCATGGCCATTGGCTTATCCTTGGTGGTCCATAAGGGGTACTAATGATTATTTCTAAGGGAACAGAAGCCACCCTGTGTTTGCTGGATATTGAGACCCTAGAAATATCCTCTGCTTCCTGTCTCTCCTCGACAGAGATCATCTCTGAACTACATTGTGGAAATCACACAGAAGTGATGATAGAAAGTACTTAAGACTGTCTTGAATCATTGGTGAAGGAAGCAGTTCTTAGCTACGTGCAAGCCCTGCTTCTACCCCAGAGCCATCCAGCTTAGTAGGTCTCATTTAAGGTCCTGTCTGGGAAATCCTGGTCTCCAGCCTCAGGTGCAGATCAATTGTATCAATAATGAGAGTGGTACACATGCCTCCTATTAGTGGCAGTCACATCTATGGTACAACCTGATCAAGATTTAAGTTAGTCTTGCTGAGAACTTTCCATGCTGAAGCAGGGCCCATTTCCCAGAATGGAAGAAAGGGACCCCTACTAGCTGCCTAGTTCTAATGAGCTGTGTATCCGCCCTTGAGTCACCCCTGATGTTTGGTTGTATGTCTGTATAAATTACAACCCTTCAAATTTCCCCTGAAGGGGAAAAAGCTGTTTTGGGGGAGAGGGAAAAAGGGAGTGGCTAAGTTCTAGATCCTTAGAGCCTTGTGATATGGACTCCCAAGGTTCAGACACATGACCCACATCCCTGAGGCTGTCATCACTCCAGCTTTCTTGAGTCATTTCTGCCTTTTTCTCCCAGGTGCTTTGTTCTGCACAAGTTGCCCAATTTGAAGTTTCTGGATGCCCAGAAAGTCACCAGACAAGAACGGGAGGAGGCATTGGTCAGAGGGGCCTTCATGAAGGTGGTGAAGCCCAAGGTGAGTTGCTACGTCCAGATTTCCTGTGGGGTTTATATCTTACTCTGTTGGTTGCTCCAAGAAGCATGGGTGATGCCTTCCTGTGCATTTAGAAAGCAGTTGTGATCTCACACCAGGCTTCATTCACAGATGCAGAGCTGGCCAGTCATGAAATTGACTGGATAGAATTTGAGTCTCCCCATCACTCAGTCTAAGGAGACCTTATATATAACACAATGTGGTGGTTTAAATGAAAATAGCTCCCAGACTCATGGTTTTGGATACTGGTCACCAAGTGATAGAACTGTTTGGGAAGGATTAGGAAGTGTTGTCTTATTGGAGGAATATGCCACTGGGAGTGGGTGGGTTTTGAAGTTTCAAAAGCCCTTGCCATTTCCAGTTACATGGATCAGGAAGTAAGCTCTCAGCTACTGCCCCAGGGCCATGCCATGCCTGATTCCTGCCATGCTCCCTGTCATGATGATCATGGGCTCACCCTCTGAAACTCTCAGCCTGCAATGAACGGTTTCTTCTATGAGTTGCCTTGGTTGTGGTATCTTAGCATAGCAATGGAAAAGTGAGTGAGAGGCGCAGAAACATGAAGGGAGCTCTGTGAAGTTCTACAGGTGTATTTTAGGCCTCCTCAATGCTTTCTTCTCAGCAGGTCTAGAGGTGAAAAAGAACACACTGGCAATTTTGTGTCTCTGGGGGTGGATGCAATCCTTCTTGTCCTTTGGAGGGGGGTATTGTTTCTTGGTACTAAAAGGGAGTAATTTTCTTCTATCAGAGATGAAGGTTCTTCAGTTCCATGAGGAGTCCTTAATGCAGTGGGCAGTGTTTTCTGGTGGTGTGTTGGGGCTGCCCTACATACAGTTGAGCAGGATTTATTGGGAGAGTTGGTTTGGAGTCCTAAATTCAGACACAAGGAAGTTTGAAGGATGTTCACAATAATCTCTCTGGGAGACATTTGGGCCCTTCTAAGAAGTCTGAGCATGGCGAGTGGATTCTCTGACCCTGATGGCGACCCCTTTCTAGAAACTTCACTACCCTGGAGCACTGTGGAGAGCCTTAGTTACTGCCCATGAAATTGCAGCTCTATGTTAAAAATGCTGGCATAGGAATCCTGAAGGTCTAGTTTGTCCTCACCCGGTGACTTATAGCCCTCTGTGCATGCATTGGAAGTGATTAAGCAGGGAAGCAAAGCCAAACAGCTCCAAAACAGAGCAGAACAATGAAACCTCTTCCATCAAGTTATGCTGTTGGCAGCAGACCTCAGGCCACTTCTTCCCCTGAATCCATGAGGTGCGACTGATTTCCTGTTATGCTGAATGAAATTGCTAACAGTTGTGGAAATATATGATACGGAGGGTATAATTCTGGCAGATAAATGTATTGTTACCTGTTTCAGCATGTGGAGAATTAATTGAGTGATTCATTTCATAGCTATTAAAGTGTTAACAGTTCTCCTGATTGGAGCATCGGCCTGACATAGTGCACATGACTGCCTTTAGTTATTCCAGCGTTTGCCATTTTGTCCAAATGAAAGAATTTATCTCCTGGCTTCTTTTCTTCCTCCCTTCTTTCCTTTCTCTCTTTTTCTCCTCTTTTCTTAGGATTTCAGAGCCAGCCAACATCACCAACCCCAGCCAAGTGCAGCAGATGAAGTCTATGTGCTCCCCTGGGGTCAGATCCTGGCCATCCTGCCCTCCCCACCTCCACTTCTACCCTGCACTGAGCAGATCTCTATTCATCTTTCCCTCCTTTGCTTTGGGACTGGAAGCTGGGACACCGCCAATGGAAAGCTGAAGAAGCTGGCCATGTACTGGGATGTTGTATTCTATGTGTGCCTGTCTCCCTTTTAAGGTTCTGTGTCTCAGAACCCTGTACACATAGAAGAAAGGACCACTGACTCAGAGCAGTTCATTGGGTTGCCCAAGGGCACTTGATCACGAATTCTTGAGCTGGAATTTTACCCTTATATCTGACATGGGGCCTGGCCTTTCTCACTTTGCTGTTTTATCCTTGGAGAGAGAGAGAGATCAATATTTTCCCTGGGGATGTCTTGGCAAACATGAAACTTCCCAGGAGAGCCTGAGAGAGGAAGACAGGTGGGGACGGACTGTTTTGTGGTATGGAGATGAGAGAGCTGGAATCCCCTCTTGCCTTTGAGCATGATGGGGGGTGGGAGAGTTCCTTAAAACCTGCCATCAGCTGTCTGAATCATTAGCGACATCAGCAACAGTGCTCTGCAGAGTTCCCAATTAGCTTCCAATCAATTATAGAATTAGCACATGTTTGTGTGATTGACTCAAATGCCCTTACTAACTGTATTACACTTAAAAATGCCCATTAATTATTTCAGGAGAGAGACAAAAATACCCTTGACAAAGCAGCATGGGGATCCTGGCTTTTCTTTCCCTAGAGTCACAGCATGTTCTACCTGGAATGGACCTCAGAGATCCCTTCTGTTGCTTTGTGGGTGAGGGATCTGGGAGAGAGGCAGAAGCCTGAGGTCCTGATGAGGCATAGCAGTCTTGGGGTTCTGGTTAAGTGTTCTATGTGATGATGATCCTTTAGTATTTCAAGAAGACTCTACGATATTACTGGTTTATCATACTGCACATGTCTGCTGAATGGCAGGCAATTCCCTTTTGTCTGCTATTTTCTAAGACACGCGGTAGTATTTTTCCTGTGGATAGAAAGAAGCCAAATGAGTTCTTTGTTGAATTAATAAACTGGGTGTTCAGAAGGCTGCTTCTTGCCTGTTTGCCATGTGTAAAGACACATGCTTGTTCCTATGCCGGTATATATATCCTATCTCTCTCTGTGTGTAAATATGCATATGTATGTTCTGGGAGGCATGTGTACACCTGGAGTCGGCTTCTAAGTAGAGAGCAATTTCCTTCCCTCAAATTGCTAGAGCTGCGCCATGCACTCTTGCTGAAGACCTATTTTTCATAACAGAATCAGAATCTCAAGTTGGCTTCTGTCCGTTCTGGGGCAGCAGGGGCCTGTTGTGCTTATTCAGCACAAAGTTCTGATGGATGATCAAGGAGGTTGTGATTTGGGGAGCTGTTTTCATTTTATTCCTGACATAAAGTATTTGGGAGGGCGGAAAAAGCCTCTCCAATCACAGCCCTTGCCTTCGAGGTAGGGAACGGGCGGTCTGGGTGTTCTCTGCTGACGCAAATGCAAAGCCAGCCAGGAACTAACCAACTTCCTGTATCACCGAGGTCCGACTTTGGTACCTGGCAGGCCTGAACACTTGAGGCCAAGTTCTCTCCAACTCTTGCTCCTGATGAAACATTTTGCCTCTGTGAGTGCGCTTTGCCTTTTGTTGACTCAAAGCTGTCTTTCTTCTGAGTTTGAATTGTTCTGTGGAAAGATGCTGTCATTTTTGACAAACTGATAGCTGATGTTACAGTGGGCTTTTTCAGACACACAGGCACAAACTCTTTCTCTGTATGACTCAGTCTCTTTCTCTCTCTCTCTCTCTCTCTCTCTCTCTCTCTCTCTCTCTCTCTCTCTCTCTCTCTCTCTCCCTGTATGTGAGAGAGAGGGCGGGTGTTTAATGGACCTGCAACAGTTAGGATTTACTCATTTCCCAGAATTTTAAAGAAAATATCCATCTTAGTCAAATATTGGCCACCGAATCATCATGCCATTGTCACTAGCGTGAGCATTGGAGTAGACACCGAGCAGCTCAGGGGCCCCAGGGAAGGCATCTGGAATGACCAGACCACGACCCCCATTGCTGCACTGGGTAATGAAGATCAAAGGGACACAGAAGCCTGTCCAGGAGGGCACGGATGGCGACACACCAGCCCTGCACATCAGAGAAGCAGCTCAACATCCCGACAGTCACAATTGCTTAATTATGTCCTGGCTTTGTAATTATTCATCCCTGTTCTGGCAAAGAGCACAGTTGTCATTTCTTTGACATAATTATTTAAAGCCGAGCCCTCTTGTTTACATGCACATACACAAAGTTGGCTGCCGACTGTTTCATCTTTAGAACTGTAGAGGAACCACGGGGGGCGTAGACACAGGGGGCACTGGGCCGAGCATCATGGCCTCTGTTGGAAAGCATTTAGGTACATGTGATTTTGCTTGTTTCTTTGGTCATTTCCATACAGTAAAAGTGAGGTGAGTGTCTATGTTTGAGTCTTAATGTGAACCGGTATTCTGCATTCCTTATGGAGCATGCCTGGGGTCCCAGAACGTGTGATGTGTGACTTGCATATGTGTAAAGCTTTGGCTACCTTGTGTTGTAGTGATTATTGTGTCTTCAGATATTGAGAAAGGTGAGGTGGGAAGAGAGGAGAGGAAAGAGGGAGGGGGGAAGAGAGGGAGAGACAAGTAAATTGGCAAAGGGATAAGCTTCAGTGCACCTGCCCTGGAAATACGTTCAGTTCTCATCCTAAACTACATATGGACTGTTCCTGTGTCCAAGAATCACCTGGTCCTATGACCGCTCCACGCAGTCCCAATCTTGACATTCGTGGTCAGGTACAAATTCTCCTATGTGAAGTCAGTTTTCCTCATCTGGCCTTTAGGAGTTTCTAAGGGGCAAGACAATGTGAGTTAATGACAGGAAGTGGAATTAAGGGAATCCAGTTCTTTGTTGGTGAGGAGGCCCCCCATTTCTGAGATACCAGCTCCCTGAAGCTGTGAACTGGGCCTGTTTTCTTCCATCCTGCAGCACACATGCTTGGCTTGTAGCAGAGGCTCAGTCAGTCCTCACTGAGGGCAGGAACCATGGACAGCAAAGCCCCTTGAGAGATTCATCCCGAAAGCCTTACCATCTCTAGATGGAGAGAAGATCATTGCCTTAGTTGGTGAATGGTCCTTACTTAGTTAGTAAGCCTGTGGACTAGTCCAAGAGACAGATTCTGGGTTGGCTGTTTACTTTGCCAGATCTACCTGGAGTTGATGAGAAGACCTGTGGCTGCCATACTCTCTGTCTCCCAGTTTTCCTCTTGCGCAGCAGTTCTGGGTGAGGCGAGGGTGTGGTCTGTAACTCCTGAAGCCCATTCCTGAATGTGCTCCCCAACTTTTCCTTCTGTCTGTCAGAACACACCTCCTTCTTGTAGGGCTTGGAAAATGAAGAAGTAGCTTTTCTCAGAAGTATGTTGGGGCGCTTACAAGTCTACATAAAACAGAAAGGATATTTCCTCCTTTGTAACTGCTGCCATAGTGATTATCTGCCCTTACATGGAACCCTGCTGAGTGGCTTGCTTTGGGTCGTGAAATCAGATTATTTTGATGCTTAATCTAGTGTTTTCATAAATTTTATGTTATTCTAAACTAATGTACATATGTCTTTGATCTCTTCAGTTACCCTTAACCCAAGTACAAACATACAAAAAAGCTTTTCAAAGGGCTGCGAGATGGCTCAGCAGTTAAGAGCACTGTGTACTCTTCTAAAGGACTTGGGATTGATTCTTAGCACCCAAATGCTGGCTCACAAATGCTGGTCTGTGACTCTAGCTCCAGGTTATCAGATGCCCTGTACTGGCCTATACTGGCACCAGATACACATATGCTATAAATACATATACTCGGGCAAAACATCCATATACATAAATTAATTAATTAAAATTAAAATAAAAGTCAATCAGAGGCTAGCTCTAGATTTATAAAAATTATGAACATTTAAACTGCATTTTATGTAAATCTAGGTCTTTCCATAAACAAATTTTATAAGCCACATGTATAGTTCATGTAGTTAACTAGATATTTAGTCAATATAAGTCCAAAGTTCTCTGCAGTGCCAGACATCCAGAACAAAAGCTATAAATGTCATTTGATTTTCTAGATGTTTCTAACAACCTAACTGTGTTTGTGTTCTGTGCTTTGTTTCTGTTTCTGCACAGATGTTTCTTGTCTTGAGACACACTCAAATTCTATTTTCAGTTACTTTTTAAAGAGAAGGAAAATTTTTTTAATTAATTTCTTTTTTGGAAAATGCTTAGGCAACATGTTTAGAAACAGCTTTGGGAGCCAAACATTTGTGGTTTGTTTATTTTTCATTATTGTTCCCGACTCTACTGTTTGTCACATTCGTTTGAGGGGGAAATCTCTGATGGATTGTGTATCGCTGTTGGTTCACACCGTGGCATCTCCTGTCTTGAGGAAATGCCTTCAGAGCATTGTTCTTTGGAAGCAGTTTCCAAGGGCTTGCATCAGGGTGGCTGTGAGCTGGAGCAAAGACAAGCGGTAGCAGGCACCCTGCCTTCCGATGGAGAGCGGAAGCTCACAATGAAGATGTCTCTACAGGTTCCATGCTGCTGTAACAAAACACCACACAAAAACAAAGTAAGAAAACGGGGTTTGGTTTGGTTCCCAGTTTGAGGGTACAGACCATCATGCTGGAGAATGCATGATGGTCAGAGCTTGAGGCACCTGGTCACATGGCATCCACAGTAAGGAAGAGAGAGGTGAATATTGGTACTTAACTAGCATTTTCATTTATTTGAAGCCTAGAACCCCAACCCATGTAACGTACCACTCACATTTATGGTGGGTTCTCCCACCTCAATTCACATAATCTAGAAAGTTCCTCACAGCCATGCTGAGGTATTTTCTTCTTTGGAAATTCTAGACCCTGGGAAGAAGTTGGCAATCAGTGTTAACCATCAAGGATGAGGAAAGTGATACAAATTAGAAATTCTTCTAGAATACTCTGAGCATACCGTAGAAGCTCTGCATGGACTCCCAGGCCTAGGAAACAGTGTTATGTTTCCAATGGATCCAGTGGTTTTTATAATATCCTCACAGCCTCATCCACTTGTCCTGCTGTCTGCTTTCTGAAGTGATCATTTTGGTCCAAGATATCTGAATAAGACAAAAGTATCATAGAGGTGGGATTCTTTAAACATAAGTGATGAGATAAAGACTTCTAGGAAACTTCACTATGCCTGGAACCCAAGATTGGGGTGAAGTATGCCAGAGTGTATTCTGTCTAAAATCAGTGGTGCCCTTCTCTCTGTCCTTGCTGTGGGAACTCCTGTAAGGGAGGAATACCTTTCTCTTATCTACTGCCCTTGACCTTGGCCATTTAATGCTTTGGCCAATGATATGTGAGTGGAAGTGACAACCTATCAATTCTGGGTCAAGACCTGAAACACCATGTGTTTCTATTTACTGACTTTGTAAGTTTGCCATCAACTATGAGAATAATGTGAGAGACACACTGAGTAAACCTGGACCCAACCCATAGCCTGAAACCAAAACCTTTAGTCTACCATAGACCTATGCATCAGGAAGGAATGCCTATTGCAAGCCACCAGGACTGAGCCAAGAATGGGTGAAGAGCCTGACTGATACATGGATACCTTCCCATCCCCATGTTCTTTCCTCTCATGCTTCCTGACAAAACTCAGAAGTAAATGAGGTGATTGTGGTCTATAGCACTAATTCCTGCAGGCTTCCTGATGCTAATTAGGACAGCAAGGCCTATCTAAGAGCTGCCTGGCTGCATAGTAGTACTTTACTAAATGCCTAGAAAGTTTCCTGGTGGTAGTTCGAATAGCACCTAGCATTCACCCAGTGTTCACTGTCTACTGGGTATTTCATTAGCTACATAATTAGTACATGTCTCAAATCTATAATTGAGGAAGCTTATAATTGGAAATTATACACATCTAGATTCATGGAGCAGGGGGATGATGAGGGTGTCCCTTGGATCTGTTCATGCCCCATAGCTCATGATTTTATCCTTGTATATCTTACTTTAGGACAGTCAACTTCAAACCTTGGGGTCTTCCCATTATATATCTTAAGTTTTATACACTAGGTCTAGATAAATGTGGGGGCCAGACCAAAAAAATCAGGGAGACCAATAGGAAGAAGATGACAAGGGGATCGGTGTGATTCTCATGCTGATATTGTGACTCCATGCCCTGAGACCTTTGGTGACGTGCATGGATAAGAGACTAAGGAAGCAGGCAATGGAAGGCTCCGCATGTTAGGCCTAGTTTTTGATTTCCTCTTAAGGTCAGGATGGCCCTTCTTACCTGGGTTTGGAGTGGCAGGAATGGTTGAGTATGGTCATCTTTGGGTTCTTGGGTATTGGGGAGAGGAAGCAGTAGAGCTTTGTATGGAACATGGGGTGTCATCCGGTCTGAGGTAACACGGCACTGAGAGCAGCCACCTTGGTGTTGGCTTAGATAGGCACTGGGGTTGAAGAGGTGGAACTGGAAGCCTTCTCTCCCCAGGATGGTGGGAAAGATCTGCGGTGGCAGTGTTGATAGTGGTGGTGTGGGTGTCGGGGGCGGGGGGCGGGGAGGGATGATAAGATACTCAGAGGCAAAAGTGAGGAGAAGGCCAGTGGTATCTGAGATCTCAGAGTGACTGTCATCGCTGTGAGTCCTGACACCCCCCAATGTCCCTCGGCATGTTCTTGCTCAAGAGATTCATTCCCCTATGGGATCTGTGACCTTAAGCTTATGAATCTGAACTAGGTTGTGAAAGGTTCCCATTCGTGTGATTGCTGGTAATGAGGATGGATCTTTAAGAGCCGTCTGTATCAGTAATCTACACAGTTCCTACTCGATGGTTCTTCAAACCACTTTGAGATCTATTTATTTTTAAGTTATGTGCATGTGTATTTGCATGCATGCATGGATGCATTTATAAATGTCATGTGCATGCCTGGTGCTGGTGGAGGCCAGGAGAGGGCATCTGATCCTCTGGACCTGGAGTCACAGAGGGTTCCAAGACATCCTGTAGGTGCTGGAAATCCAGCCCAGGGTCTTTATAAGAGCAGTCAGTGTTCTTAACCACAGTCATCTCACTTGATCCATTTGAAAAGAAGGTTTGGGGAGTCTTACAGCTTAGAGTTCTATGTTTAAAAATTAGATTTGAAAGAAAAGAGAATGGAAAAGAAAGCAAATAAAGATCTCTCCTTGCAAATGCTTAGGTAATCAAGCCAAGCAGCCTCACTGGAGCTTAAGCTATCCTCACCAAACTAAGCTAACCATACTTCATGTTCCATGTGCAGCTTGGGGCCTGGGACATGGGCCTTCTCTCTAACCAGCTGTGTGATGAACTTGAGTGAAACATTATCCTTAATCTATTTCTTTCTACCTACCTGCTCTGACATCATCCTCATGATCCCAGGTCATGATGAGGAAGAGTGGGTCGGGAATGCAGGGGCAGCCTATCCCTGACAAAGGGAAAAGTCAGTGAGTGCTGTGAGCAAGACCATGTGAAGGCTAGCTCACGATGGCACTGGTGCTCCTGTGCCAGGCTTGTGCCAGCACCTCTTTCTGGCATCCCTCTGGACTCTGTCACTCCATGGAGCTCTGCTGCTTGGAAAGTCTCCCTGAGTTCATGGACACAGCATATTGTAGGGATTAAGTCGGCACATAATCAAGCCTCTTACGTGATAGGTAAATCTACAGAATGGATAGGCCAGTGCTCAGCCACGGAGATGCCAGGCCCCAAGGGCAAATCATCACATCATTCTGAAGCTAATAGTTGGACGCCAGCATTTGCACATTCACGTTGCATGTTGGCATGGCAGATGAAGAAGGAAACTGTGAGGATGGCGTGGGCCCATCTATTTGGGAGTTCTGCTTATTTCCAAGTCACCATTGTTAGCAGCAGATGAGAGAAGTTTAAGCAGAAGGTAGAGAAGAAAACTGACAAAAGCTGAGAGTTGTGATTCTTAGCTATTAACCCCGAGCGAAGCTGGAGAGTAGGAAGAAGCAGGGAGATGATGTAGGGCTATCCAACTCAAACGAAATAAATAATTTCATAGAGTTGAAAACGAGAAGTTGAGGCTGGCTCAGCAATAGAAGGATTGCTAGCACGTGCAAGGACCTGAGCTCCATTTCTAGATCCCTGACCCCCCAAACATGTAATGGAAAGACAAAGAAGCAGCTTTGGGAAGGAGGGGAAATGTAGCGCAGTGACAGAGTACTCTTTTAGCATCTGTGAATGCCCGTGTTCGATCCCCAGCATTCCCTGAAACTCAATTCATTCGAAGAAGTAACTAAGAATAGCACCCCATCTTCCTGAATGTGTGCATGTGTGTGTGCATGAGAGAGAGAGAGAGAGAGAGAGAGAGAGAGAGAGAGAGAGAGAGAGAGAGAGAGAGAGAGAGAGAGAGAGAAGTTATTGCTAGCAGGCAAGCTTTGGGTAAATAGCAGGATGCAATGGTGCACACCTTAATTCCCCAGAGGTGGAGGCATGAGGATCTTTGAGGTCAAGGCCAGGCTGGTCTATAGAGTTGTTGCAGGATAGCCAGGGCTACACAGAGAGACCTATTTTGAAGGGAGAGAAAAAAAAAGGAACAAAGAAAGACAGAAAAAAGAGCCTTAATTATGGCATTTCCTTCTTTAAACAGTGGGTTTATTGAGTGG
The DNA here is from genome assembly GCF_049852395.1 of Peromyscus maniculatus bairdii. Taxonomy (NCBI): domain Eukaryota; kingdom Metazoa; phylum Chordata; class Mammalia; order Rodentia; family Cricetidae; genus Peromyscus; species Peromyscus maniculatus. The sequence continues at coordinate 37,950,523 of NC_134860.1, read as the reverse complement.
TAGATATCCAGAAGGAAAAAAGCCCTAATTCTCTTTCAAATAAAGGATCTCTGCCCCTAGAGGCACCCCTTTGTCCTGAAAGCTTCGTTCAGGAGTAGAATTTGTTTTTTCCCACCTAAAACTTGGAGTAATGTCCAAATTCATCCACAACTATTGGATCCAGCTTGGAAACATGTGACTGCCCCTGCACCCAGGGAGTGTGTTTGCTCTCCACCATTTCACCTACTTAGGGTCAGTGTAGATGACCTTTGGGGACCCATGAACCTTCCTCCAGTCCATATGTGTCCTCTCTGTCCCTCGGACTATGACAAGAGGCTCAGGAGCACAGGAGAGCCGGTCTGCCCTTGGGGTCCCCAAAGGCTGGGGGAACAATTTGCTCCTCCATTCTCTCCTCTGCTTCTCACCCAGAGCATTTGAGAGGAGCAGACAGGGTAAGGTCAGCAGCGCCTGGAGCTCCGCTGCCTCTCATGTTAACTGAGCCTTGCTCGGTGCCCTTGTCAGCGACAGCAATTTTACTCAGCCTTCTCACCAAGGAAGCTTTAGGGTAATTTTATTTTTCATGAGCATTTTAAAATATGGCAGTAAATTTTGAGCTACATTACCTGAATTAGAACTCATTATTTCTTTTCAGCAGCAAACTAATGCTCTCTGATGAGGCTCCGTGTGGTGTGTGTGTGTGTGTGTGTGTGTGTGTGTGTGTGTGTGTGTGTCCATCTGTCTGTCTGTCTCTCACACACACACTCATATATAATGTCTTTTTTGGATGTGTGGAATTTTAAGTGGGGCTTGTCCCTAACCTACACATGTCACCTCTTACTTTTTGTTGTTGTTAGGCACTCCGGAGTATCCCAGAGGCTATCTGGCTGGGTGACCTGTCCCATATTTTATTTGGCACCCTTTATTCATTCCTCCCACCCACTCAGCTTTTGTTTTTGTTCTTTGACATGGTTCAAGAAGTTGCCTTCAGCTATTCTTTGCGGAAGGTTTACAATCTGAATGCAAAATAGCTGTTGTACTCCACAAAACACCTACCATTCCTCACATGTCTGTGGACTCTGTTGGACTTGCTGGTCCCTGTAGCAGGTGGGTATACGCCACACTTCATGACTGTGCTCGGTATTGGAATAAAGGATGAGCCTATACCTCAAGCTATCTGTCTTTCCATTGTGAAGGCAGGTGCGACAGTATGTCTTGCAGTGTCTGTTGTGAGGACAGAGTGGTGGAATCTGTGGACAGCACAGGTACTCTCTTTCATGCATAGAGATGGACAGTTAATGTTTTCAGTTGTGCCATTTCCAAACAGTCTGTGACCTGGCATAGAGAGGGTGCTTTTGGTTTAAAATAGATGTTGGGATATGTAGTATGCATCAGTCACCTCAGATGCTGTAACAAAATGCCTCAAGAGGCTAAATAAGCATGACTTCATTTTCTTACACTGCTAGAATTCTAAGATGTGGATGTTAGCATGGTTTGGTTCAGGTGCTGGCTCTCTTCCTGGCATTACCAATGACTACCCCCTTGTTCCTTATGCTCTGTTCTCATGTCTAGATATGGAGAAAATAAAAAGAATATTTCTTCCTGTTCTTATAACCCACAGCCCTATTGGATCAAGGCTTCATTTAACGTTAATGACTTCCTTGGGGTTGTGTCTCTAGACACAGTCACATTAGATTTTGAGATTTCAACAAGTGAATTTGTGTAGGACACATTTCAGCCTCTAATGGAGGGCCCTGTTCCTACCCAACATGATTTCACTGAGTATATATATATAATTGGCAAGGCTTTCACTGAGCATCTATTTCCTGACTATGAGGGGAGGAAGGAGAGCATGCATTCTTCCTGGGGAGGACTAGGCTACTGCATTTGGGAGTCTTATAGCACAGAGCAAAGCCATTTTGCCATAGGAATGGTGGGAAGAGGTATGCAGGCCCAAGGAAGCATTCAAGGTTCAGTGTAGAATGGACAGCAGAAGAGGCTTCAGGTGACTGATAGACTTGAAAGGACAAGAGGACACAGGCCTGGTAGACAGGACAGCTGCAGGGAAGTCTCCTCACAACCCCAGTCAGCAGAAGGATGGCTGATGCAGAAGTAAGCTCTTAAGCCCTTTCATTTGGATGACCTCGGACTCAACTCTCCTAATCCCCCTCCAACTCCCTTGGCAAATCTGGACGTCAAGGCTGAGGTTTAGATCCTGGAATCTGTCATTGGGATCAGGCTCCCTTCAGCCTCAAAGCAGATAGAAAAGGCTGGAGAGTGAGGTAGGGGGCTTATTAGCCATGTCCAGAGAATATTATCTCATCTTTAGAAGGGCTTTGAAACCCAAGGTGGAGATAGCCGATCTTGGGATAATTACAGAACAGCCAAGTGCTGAATTACACAAAGCCACATTTTAAAAAATGTATCTGCAAAGTATGATGTGTAAGAAATGAGCCTGATTTCTACATGCTTTCTAATTTTTAGTCAGGGCTGCTTGGGAAAAGATTAAGTTACGAAGGACTCGTTCCTTCCCTGCATTGAGAAAAATTCCATGGCCAACTTGCAACTTGTATTTAAATGAGAGAGGCCGAACAGGAAGATCAGGGATTGTGTTTTGTGCAAATGAAAATGTGCAGTGGGAAGAAAACAGACCCAGGGAGGAAAGAATTCTCCCTCTCCCTCTCGCTTCCCCTCTCCCTCTCCCTCTTCTTCCAAGTGCCGTGGGATTAATGTGCAACTTTGTTCATGTAACTGCTACAAACAGTTCACTGTGTAGGCCAAACACTCTCTAATGCAGTAAAATTAAGAAATAATACACTTTGAAAGTGATTTATGAGTGTGGTTAAACTGCCAGATTTACAAAGAAATAGTTCAGATCTTGGGAAGCCTCAGGAGTCACGTCAAAAATGAACTTGACCATGATTTAAACTGCTACTTTTCTTACATGACATTTAATATGTGTACTTTAGAGGCCCATATGTCTTTAATAAAATAGCATTAAGTTTTAAATATGATATGAATGCAGCCAGTTTCTAAATTCATAACCTTTTCCACAACTCCAAAATGCTAACCAATAAGGGAGTCATACACGCAATAAAACATAAACCTTAGAAAATAGCTTTTTATTAAAATGGTTAGGCAGTTGGCAGCTGGGTTGCAGTGTAATAAATACTTACAGCACTGTGGGTTTATCAGACGTTGTTTACCCTGCTAGCAACTGGGACCAGACAACTAATTATAGACCCTGTGCGAAAGTACTCCGTGCTCAGTCCCCAAAGTGTGTCAGAGAGGGAGAGTAGCCGGGCTGAGAGCCTCAGTCCAAGGACTGCTATTCAGATCCCTGGCTAGCACTGAAAGATGACCTTGGATGAGTCCCTCATTTCTCTGACTTTGAGCTGTGTCATGGTGGAGACAGTACCATCTGCCAAATGGATGTATGTTAATAATAAGAAAGGTAGCCCATAGTAGTGGTTCAGTTAAAAGCCAAAGAATTGTTGGGGGCTGGAGAGGTGAGTCCAGGGTTAAGAACACTTACTAGGCAATAAGGAACACTGGAGTTTAAATCCCAGCATCCATATATGGAGCCAGATGCTCCACAAATGCCTCGCACTTCAGCTCTGAGGGACCTGATACAAGCACAGGAGTGTGAACCTGTACACACATGAGCACATACACCCATGCACGCATACACACACACACACACACACACACACACACACACACACACACACACACACACACACATACACAGATCAAATAAAATAGTAAATCCTTAATATGTTTTCAAAAATCAATTCTTTAAAAACTCTTTCAGTTGTTAACTAGTTAATTTAGGCCAAATCTTCATTGAGAATCTATTCTGAGTTCCTGAAGCAGTTAGGAAATTTGAGCCTCTCCGGGGCTCAGTGTCATCTTCGTGGAATGATTTGGAGGATCTGAGCCTCACAGAGGCTCTGGCATGTTAGAAAGGCTTGGTTCACGGGCATGAGGCTCAGTCCGTACCCGTTCCTAGAGATGGACGTGGACATTCCATGCTGCCTTGCCTGGCCTTTGTGTTTAGAAGCTTTGGAGTACAGCCATAACAGACCTGCCAGTGCTGTAGCTGCCGCTCCTGTGGGTGTGACTGTCTCAGCAGGGGCTCAGAGGGACATCTCTGACATGGGGGTCCTCAGTCTCTGTGTCCTTGCACACCTGTGTATATCATGCTTTTCCTTGTCTCACCTGCAACAGCTGGCCTGGGGATGTTCTGGCAGGGTTTGTCCACACAGCCAAAGAATAACAATTCACAAACTAGTTTTCAGGACAGATCCCTAAATTTTCTAAAATGGGGGCTGGGAGTGATAATTCAGCCTGCCTTTGAACCTTGGAACACAGACATCTGTGTGTTAGTCAGAGATAAAAGGCCAAGGAACCATTTTATTTTATTTTATTTTGATACATTTAAAAAACAGTGGTATGATCCTATTAAAAGATATCAAGGTGGTTTGGATGAGAATGGCCCCCGTAGGCTCGCAGGGAGTGGCAATATTTGAAAGGATTAGGACCTGTGGCCTTGTTAGAGGAAGTGTGTCACTGGGGGTGGACTTTGAGGTTTCAGAAGCTCAAGCCAGGCCCAGTGTTTCTCTCTTCCTGCTGTCTGCTGATCTGGGTATAGAACTCTCAGCTACCTCTCCAGCACCATGTCTGCCTGCATGTCATCATGCTTCGCACCATGACAATAATGGACTAAATCTCTGAAACTGTAAGCTAGCCTCAATTAAATGTTTTCTGTTATAACAGTTGTCTGCCTTGGTCATGGTGTCTTTTCACAGCAATAAGCCCTAAGACAGATATTAACAAAGAAAATCATTCCTGTGTACTCCCCGCATGCCAACTTTACAACTTTCCATTTTCTTCTCTCCCCCTTGCCACAGATTTTGGATATTGAAAACTTTACTTTACAACTAATATTTTTCTTGTTTTCTCCATATTCTTCCAATGATTCTTATCACAAACTGTGTAGTTCTCTGTCATATTTATTTTGAGCACCATCAATTACCACACCGTGTTTCCTCTATTTCTCGATTCATTATGCACAATATGGGTAGTTGTATGTCCATATCTGTGTGCATGCACATGTGTGTTTACTTTCAGTTTCTTATCTGGGATAACATAACCTCTCCATGCTTATTGGAATGCAGGTGTGACCCTGTGAACCTGAGGTGCTGGATTGAATTCCAGGGTGCTACTTTTCAAGTTGATGGTCTGTTCCTGATGAGACATTGCATCCAACCAAGCTTGAAATAAGTGGGTCTTGAGTTACATTTCCTACTTCAAGACCCCCTTTGGAGTGGGTTTTCTAGAGTCTCATTGGTCTGTATGGCTTCGCAACAATGGCTTAGACTCGGTAGGTGCACCTACAAAGCACACATTGACCTGCTAAGTTGCAGTCCAAGGGAATTATGGGTTCCCCTGAGCATCCCGAAAATTATTAACAGCATGAAGTCCTGATCAGTGTGAATGTGCCTTCAGACTGTTAGCCAAATCTTTGCATAATACCAATCATTCTACCTATAAAAGCACAAATATGTTATTGTTCTCAATAGGCAATTTAATGCAGCTTTGGGGAGGAAAAAAGAGAAAAGAAGATTACAGGCTGGCTGATCTTGCTTTTATTTCCCTTAAATCTCTCCACACTTCTCAGGGGTTGGACTTGTTTAAACACTGTTTGCAACTGTGCAGCCAGTGTGATTTGGAAAGCAAATCAAACTAAACACAAAGTCTTCATCGTGTGCTGTTTTTAAAGGATTTCATGCATTTATTCCAAATATATATTTCTCCCCGAGTGGTTCTGAACCTATAATCTTTTCCTTGTTACATTTCTTTTGGCAGGGAGGGGGGCCAAGAAGGTGACTTGGTTGGGAGTGGAAAGCTCCATTAAGAGCTACCTCCTCCGTGTGCGCTGCTGTTCACAGCAGCCCTATTAGGGCTAATTATTTTCAGGTTTCTATCAAAGGGGGATATTTGAGCTGACAAAAAAATGCATTATTTGGAAGAAAAGTGGCCTGTTTAAATAAGAAAGGGGTCACTATTATCTCCACCTTCCCTTCTCCTCCCAGTTACCAGCCTTTGTAGGGAAAAGGGGCTGGAGGGCCCCTTAGGAGTCTGTAAGGTTCCAGGAGGCTGTACATGCTAAGATGCCTGGTACCCCAAGAAGGGAGAATGCATTTTCTCTTTTTGCCGCAGCCCACCTGGATCACTCACTGGGGAGCTGATATTAGTCTAAAATTTGGTGACCACTGATGTGTGCTGGAGAGATTATTAGTTGGTAAGTTGAGTGTATTAGTCAGGAAACTCTATCTACTGAAAACACTGTTTCCCAGGTCTAGGCAGTGTGGTCCACTAAAAATTCCTAGGTGGAGAATGGGGACTGTGTCTGATCAATCGGGGCTCCAGGCTCTTTCCACACAGTGACCATGCATTTTTCTTGTTCTGTGGAGTCCTTCACTGTACTCAGCTTGTTGGTAGAACAAGATTGAGAGCAAGGAGGATCGTGTGAGATTGATTCACTGGCCTTGTCTTAAAATGGATGGCATGTTTCACTTCTGCCTGTCTCCTGTGCTCCAGAATTTAGGGATATAAGCATTCTTAACTGACGAAGAGAGTGAGCCTGGAAAATGTGACCCATAGGAGTTTTAATCTTGGTTTCCCCAAACTTCAGTGCTGATGCTTGTACTCTGGGGCCCTCAGGATGGGACTGTGTTTAGCTATGGGACCTTTAGAGAAAGGATGGAGTTCAAAAGAGGCTGCAAGGGTGATACTAACCCAGCCTATCCTGTGTCCTGATATGAAGGGAGATTAAAGCACACACAGTGACACTAGGGTCTTACCAGGCACCGAGGGACAACCACTAGGAGAAGCAGAAAGAGAGTAACACCTTGGCCTTGAACATGTAGCTCTGGAGAGACGAGAAAATAAACTTGTGTTAGTGAATCATCTAATCTATGGTGTTTTGCTGTGTTGGTGCTAGCACACGAATGTACCAGCTCCCCCGAGTCTCTCAAAGCAAATGTGAACATGCTTGGTGAACTCTGCCCCACTGAGCACTCAGGTGATGCTCCACTCCAGCAGCCACCTTACTGGGAATCATGGGTGAGTTCTTCAGGCCTCAATTATCTCACATATTACATGGGAAAAAGCTCTGGGCTTCATGAGCTCTGAGAGTCCACTCATAGCTTTGTGGTCTGGCCTCTGCATAGACCTTCGCCCAACATCAGGGTCAGCTCTGAGTCCCCCAGCAGTATCTGAGGAGCTTTCCCTGGGGACTGTGCAGGAAATGCCATGGTGATGTGCCCAAAGACAAAGGTTTTGGGGTTTTTGCAACCTGGTTTCACACTCTGGAAAACTTGTTTTCTGTGGGACTTCTGGGATGGCAATCCCACCAGGATTCTTCTTTCTGCTCAAGATTGCTTTGGCTCTCTGGAGTCTTTTCTGTTGTCACATGTATTCTAGGATTATTTTCTGTTTCTGTGAAAAGTGACAAACCCATGACCAACACAATCAAAGTGGTGAAAAGCTCGCACAATGACATTACAGTCAGGAATGAGATCCTCTGCTCATGATCACCACTCACTGGTGGACATAGTGTTGGAAGACTAACTGGGGGAGTAAGGCAGAAAAAAATTAAAGGGATACAAATAGGAAAAGAAGACATGAAATTATCCCGGTCTACAGATGATATAATATACATAAAAGATCCCAAAAGTTGCACCAGAAAATTCTAGAAATAATTGACAACTTCACCAAAATGGCAGGCACAAAGCATGCAGAAAGATATCATGGACATACTCTAATTTACAATAGCATCAAAGACAATACAGAAGCTTGAAATAAACCTAAGCAAGGAGGTGAAAGACCTAAACCGTGATAGTTTCACATTTCTAAAGATTGAGAAAGGCACTAGAAAATAGAAAGAAGATATACTGTGTTCATGGATTGGTATAATTAATATCGTGAAAATAACCAGGCTATCAAAAGCACTTTATAGATTCAATGCAAACCCTATCAAAACGCCCATAACATTCTTCACAGAAATTGAAAAAAAAAGTCCTAAAATTTATATATAACCAGAAAAGACCCTGGAGAGCCAAAGCAATCTTGAGCAAAAAGAAGAATACTTGAGGGATTACAATTCCAGACTTCAAGATATATTATAGAGCTACAGTAATCAAAGCAATATGGTACTGGCACAAAAACAGATACAATGGAATAAAATAGAAGACCAAACATGACTATTCATAACCAAAGCCATCTGATAGTTGACCAGGAGGACAAATACACACACAGGAGAGAAGACAGCATCTTCAGCAAATGGTTCTGGGAAAACAGGATGTACACATTCAGAAATAAGAAGTTAGATCCACATCTATCACCCTGCACAAAAATTAGATCCATGTGGATCAATACCTCAATGCCAAGTGGATAAAATCTGAAACACTAAAACTGCTAGAGGAAACAGGCAGTTCCCTACAACATATAGATGTGGGAAAGGACTATCCAAACAGGACTTCATCTGTGAAGGAATTAAGGCCAATAATCAACAATTGGGACCTCATAAAACTAAAATATTTCTGTACCGCTAAGGAGTTTACTTTTTAAAACCATCATCCTGTGAATCCTGCATGTGAAGAAGGAAAAAATGCCAACTTTGGGAAGCATTTTCAGGAACACTATAGCATCAGATCCTCAGGATTCTGTTAAAAGAATGGAGGACCCATTTTGGAGCTGATGATGTTTTCCAAACAAATAGACATATCTGCATTGGGACTGGATGCATTGCCTTCAAATGTTCCTGAACCTGCCCAATGGAGACTGTGTTGGTTTGCCTAGTCTTGGAGCCAGCTTACTCTTCTTTATGCTCCAGGTCACCCAGAATTCTTTTGTAATCATGGGAGACACTGACGATGCCCTTAAAATAATGAGTACCCTCATGTGTTCAGATTGCTTCAGCTCCCATTTTCAAACCACTAGAGCTTGGTTTTAAATGCTGCAGGAAGGTGTTTCATGTACCCCAAAGACCCCAAAGCATAGGTTGAGGGGGGAGGGAGCAATAGAAAGGACCATTCTCACCCACTGGTTCTGTTGACCATTCTTGAATTTTAGATCCTGACTCCACCCCTCTTCCAGGAGCCCATGGCAACCAGAAGCTTCTCCAGGAGAGGAGGAAAAAGATATTTTATGTCACTTTTATTCAAAACAAGCTTTGTAGCAGGGTGAACTTTTGAGATGAACCACAGACAGGAGAAGGTCTTTAAGCCATAAGAAAATGACAGTGAGTTCAGATTTTCTACTCTTCCTCTCCTGGAGGGTGGGTTATCTGTCTTTGTCATGGCTAATAGCAATTTATGCTATCCATGACCACTGGAAGGAAAAAAATCATATTTAAAAAATGAACTGAGACAGATTCCTTCTCTATTTGGAACCAGCTCATGCTGTGCAGAAGGCAGTAGAATATTCAAGGTCATGGTCTCCCAGTCTTTACTGGGAGGTTGTCATTTATTTATGATCTTATCATTTAGATTTCAAACTTAGGAGACATTCTTCTGGAATCTTTAAAAAGAAAGAGACTTTGGGTTTTTGAGGATAAAAGGAGCTTCTTAAGATCTTCCAGTTTTCAGGAAAGGGGGTGCTTCGTAGCTTGTCAAGCATCAATAACACTGTCACCCATAGAGCAAGGTGGAAAGAAAAACGACTGGAGCCTCAAGATTGAGAGCATTTCAAAGCCAGGTCTGAAAATGCTATATTCCAAACCCAGGATCTGTGTACCAAGCTATTAAAGAGAAAGGGTTTGGATTTTTCTCAACTTTGGAATCTTGGTTCGAGTGAATGGAACTTGTCCTCATTTTTTTCTATTACCCATTCTAATCCCAACTCTTCAGTGGCTATTTAAACAAGAACATACATAATGGAATGGTAGCACCAGACAATATCAGCTCGTGAAACTCATAGAAACTGTAATTCACTAGAAGGTTGAAGACAGCATTAGATGATTCAAGGAATCTTTCTAGAATGTAAGAGTGTGTTAACACATAGCATTCTCTTTCTCTCTCCTCATTCTCCCAAAATGTTCAAAGGAGTCTTAAGTAAGTGCCTCCTTTCAGGGGGAGGTCTTGTTTTTAACTCATTTTTCATTTCTAAAATCATAAACATCAGTGTTTTAGGCCTTCTTATTCACCCACCCATCTATCCACAAACCCATCCATCATTCATCCACCCTTCTATCTAATTTTTCTATCAGTCCCGTACATTATCCACCCACCCACCCACCCACCCATCCATCCATCCATCCATCCATACATACATACATACATACATACATACATACATACACCCACCCACCCATCCATTTATCCATTCTTGTGAATGCCTGCCTTAGCTTGGCTTGTTTCTATCCAGCTTTTATAACTTAAATTATTCTCTTTCTCTTTAACTATGTTTTGCCTCTGAGCTTTAAACCTTTCTTTGTTCTATATGTCTTTCTTTCCTTCTTACTCTGTGGCTGGCTGTGTGGCTGGGTAGCTGGCTTCTGCCATCCTCCTCTTTTTCTCTTTTCTCACTCCTCTCCCCCTTCCCTAGATTTCTCCTCCTAGTTATTCTCTCTGCCTGCCAGCCCCACCTATTTGTCTCTCTTACCTAGCTATTGGCTGTTCAGCTCTTTATTAGACCAATCAGGTGTTTCACGCAGGCAAAGTAACACAGCTTTACAGAGTTAAAACAAATACAACATAAAATGCAACTGCACCATTAAACAAACAGTCCACAGTATAAATGAATGTAACACATCTTAAGTTAATATTCCATAAAAGGTATATACTGAAGACTAGCTGAGACATCTACCCACATGGACTGTAGATACTGGATTCTTGGATACCTTCCATTGGTAGACAGCCATTGTTGGACTGGCTGGGTCACATTCTAATAAATTTCCTTTATATATAAATTCTCTAAGTTCTGTTCCTCTAGAGACCCTGAATAATACATGGCTTGTAAGAGTGAACTATCCCATTTCTGTGATTTCAATTAGGAGTGTCCCCTAAAAGGCCTCTGTATTGAAGGTTTGGTACTAAATTTCTCAGTGATTGAATCATGGAAACTTTTGCCTTAATCAATGGATTAAACCATTTGATAGACATAATTAATAGACTATTGGAAGTTGGTGGAGACTATGGACAGTGGGGCCTGATTGGATGAAGCAGATCATGGGGAGGAGTTGTTATTTGGGTCTATTCCTTGTTCTAGGCCCTTCTTTTGTCTTTTCTCTCTGTTTCCCAGACACCATGACAAGAGCCATTCTGCTTTGCTACACTACTCTCCCATGATGCTCTGTTCAACCCACAGGGATGAGGGCAAACAACCATGGACTGAAGACTCTAAAACCTTGAACAAAACTAAAACTTTTTTCTTCCAGCTATTTGATCGCAGGTATTTTATCACAGCCATTTATTAAAACTAACACATGGTAAGAAAAAGAAAATATATATAATAAAATATCTAAGTCAAGGCTGGCAGTGGTGGTGTACAGCTGTAATCCGCGCACTTGGAGACAGAGGTAGAGGGGGATCTCTGAGAGTTCAAGGAGGCCAGCCTGGTCTACAAGGTGTGTTCTAGGACAGCCAGAGCTGTTACACAGGGAAACCCTGTCTTGAAAGACCAAAAAGAAATAAAATAAAATAAAAATAAAAAAATCCTCCCCTTACAACAAAACAAAACAAAACAAAACAAAACAAAACAAAACAAAAACCTAAGTCAGAAAGTTTCTCGAGAACCAGGAGAAAGGAAGATAATGAGTAAAGGAGAGAAAATATAATCCAGTGTATTGAAATATAAGAGGCCAAACCGGAACTCAGCTCAATCATTTGGTTATAATAGAGGGCAGAGTTTGTGCGTGTGCGTGCGTGTGTGCGTGCATGCGTGCGTGCGTGCATGTGTGTGTGTGTGTGTGTGTGTGTGTGTGTGTGTGTGTGTGTGTGTGTGTGTAGAAAAGTCACTTGGGTCTCCTTTTATTACTGAGGGAAAAAAGACCTTTGTCTTGCTGATGTACTTCAGTTGTGTGTATCCTCACCTGGGAGGACTAGCAGGAATTTCACAGCACAGAATCTTCTGTCTAGAGTTCCTGTGGTCAGTGGATGCCAACTTTGAGTTTTTCTTCCTGCCTCCTCACTTCCTTTCCACAGTGTGTCCAGTGTTGTCTCTGGTTTATCTAAGTCATTATGTCTCTCAAGTCCTTCCTCCTTTTTTTGTTCCTTCACTTGACATAGTCTTTGCTACCCAGTGTCTTCACCCACTCTTTCCATTTCTAGGAAACACACTCAGTATCCTCTCCCCTTGTCGATCCTTCAAGCTCCTAATCAGATCTTGTTTTCTAGGATCCTCTTCCCAAAGTTGGGGCTTCTGTAATTCTCTTGATTTAGTCTGTTATAAACTGATATATATATATATATATTACATACTAAAAAAACACAATACAGTTTACAACAGACACATATATATATATAATTTTTTCTCTCAACAGACTATATATATATATATATATATATATATATATATATATATATATAAATTTTTTTCTCAACTGGCGGTCTGGGAAGGCTTCTGATCTACTGTCTTGACCATGAGCCAGGCTTAGGAGCTGCTTCCATACTAAACTTAACATTTCTCATCTTTCCTGTCAGTGGGCTACCCTGAGAGCACTGCTTTTCTCCTTGTGGCCTTTCAGCAGGGAAGACCCCCATTCTCCAGGGCTTATTCTCCCACAGCTGAGCTTCTGAAAATATATGTACAAGACAACGGCCAGCCTTGGGCCAGAGGGAGACTCTGCGATTTATTTGGATGCTTGCTAGAGGTCATACCACAAGGCCACTGTCCCCATATCAGCTTTGTCTCAGGAGCTGACTCATGTTTTTCATCTAAATCATAGTGAGTTACCCATTATAAACACCTTGTAAAACTCAAAAGGCTTTATGGCTGTTATTAGCTACTGCAGTTGTGATTTACTGGCAATTTCAGGCTGATGTGTGGATGAGTGTGCCCAGGGCACCATTTGTCCCATCTACATGAGTCAGAACAGAGAATAGCTGTGCTCTGGAAAGCAAATGCCCCTTCAAGAGGCCTGTGGCAGGCATATCAGAGTTTGCTCACATTCTAAATGAGCAGGTCGGTATTTTCCCTCTCTGAGTGGAGTGGGTCTCCATCCCATAGCACCTCCATCTGAGTATCCCTGGTGGGAAGTGTGTTTGGAGCAGCCCGTTCACCTTTCCTGGTTCTAGTAAGGTCTTCCTTATCCGTAAGAGAAAGAAAGAGAAAGCTGAGAGATGAATGTCTGGCGTGATCCTGGTAATACTAGGCTTCCCAGGGGTCAGTACCAGAACCAGATTTTTGCATGTGTCTTTGCTTCATAGTATTCACACTTAACCCTCTTCGCCCCCTCCTTCTCACTCCTTGGGTCCCTCCAAGTGAAAGTATCATCAGCTGATTGCCTGTGTGTTGTATGTGTTCATATAAGGTCAGATAACCATGAATCATGCATTACAGGAGACATATTTTTATTAGTTTTAGTTTTTCACTTTCTTTTTATTCTCACCAATGGCCTAAGGTGGGACCAATGACAGCTCATCTCTCCAAGGGTTTTTTTTTGTTTGTTTGTTTTAGGTTTGTGGTTTATTTGAAGGGGAGACAATGTTTACAGAAACATACCTGTATGTGCAATATGTAGGTATAAAGACATATATGACTACCAGATAAGCACATTTGTGTTTGCATGTTTATGTATGCATGTGCATACATGTTATATAATGTAATATAATGTACATCACTTCTTATCTTCTCAATAGTTGCACCAGTTTCGGCCTCCGCCATCAGAGCAAGAGAATAAAGATGTATGCCTGCTCTCATTACTGCCTTGACCATGAACTTAGGGTGGGACAGGAAAGAGGGAGGTAGCTAGTGCATCACCATGTCTCAAGGAAAACCTATTCCGGCATTTCCCATTAGGTGTTTATTGCTTACCTAGAATTGATTTGGCAAGCATGTGTTAGGAGGTTACAGGGAACAAAAAATAAATGAGATCAAATTTTGTAGAAATCAGAGAAATGTAAATTGGTATGAGAATAAATGATGACTTTGTGCTTACCAGACTGGAATAATTACAAAAGTGGACCATGGCAAGCATTATAGATGTTGTGGGGGGCCCCCATGCTTGGCTGGATGAAACAGCAATTCCAGAGTGCAGGCTGGCTTCACTGAGTTGAATTAATATACTCATACCCCCTGACCCAGCAATTCCACTCCAAGATATATAGCCCAATGAAATTCTTACATAGGTCCGTGAGGAGGTGTGTATGAGGGTTTTCATTAAAGTATTATTTGTAGTACTGGAAAGCTGAAGGCCACCTTGAGTAGAAGAAAACACCGGGAGACTGGAGGGGTAGACTCCTTGGCGTACAGCGCAGCCATTCGTAGTGAGGTTCTGGTGGACACATGGCGTCACGGGCTGGATTGTATTGATTATGTTTTCTTTCTTTCTGATATTCTGGCATCTGGGACTTTGTTGATGAGGGAAAGGCTGTCCTTCCCAGAGCTAGGCAATTCTAGAACATTGCGAATGAGTCACCCAGGAATGTGCCTTGCAGACATGGGCTAACCAATACAGAGGCCATCTAGCTCCAGGAAACATACCAGTCCTCCCAGGGCCACCCCTACACCCCAAATCCCACTGAAATGATTCAAGCGGCTCCAGGCCAGGCCTATTTACATTACCTTACATTTTTTATTGATTCCTGCAAAAGCCACGGCAAAGGCTCTGCCGCCTCCTCCCTTCTTACCCACCATGGTTCTTCCCTGGGTGACCTTGCAGAGCATGGCATGCCCATCCTTCCTAGAGCTGTGAGGCCTGAACTCCTCAGTGGTTGCCATCTCCATCTCCTGGTCTGTTGGCATCACTGTACTTTAACAATAATAAAACCTATTTCATGACATAGATGTAAAAAAAGATCACTTAATTTTAAAACTAAGAAACGAAATACACAGTGCTTTACATTCCTTAAGACTCACAGCAGTTGGGGAAGAGAAGCGGCTCTGTGGTTCAGAGCACTTGCTGGTCTGGCCGAGGACCCCAGTTTGGTTCCCAGCACTCATGCCCTGCAGTTCACAACCACTGGTGACTCCAGCTCCAGGGAGGCCGACATCCCCTCCTGGCCTCCGAGGACACTGCCCTTGTGTACAGACACACAAGGACATAAATAAAAAATAATAAAAATTAAAAAAAAACCCATAGAAACAAAAGCATCCTTTTCAAGGACACATTTTAACATCAGAGTAGGTCTGTAGGTTGGGAAGTGAGAAGCAAAGGAGAAAAGGAAATAAATAAACAAAAGAGAAGCCTAAGGTTAAGGAAGATGAATGAGTGCCGTCTGTGGGTTCCTTGGATTCAAGGCCATGGATGTGGAGAACTGCCTGGCAGGCCGAGTAGCACAGCGTTTGGTCCAGGCCTCCTCTAGACAGCCTGTGCCTTGGTAACCCTGCAGTAGGCAAGAGCTCATTGGTAGGCGCATGCTCTCAGAGAGCCTACTTTATTTATTTATTTATTTATTTATTTATTTATTTATTTATTTATTTATTTTTGATCCATTTCTTCAGCATTTTCCAAAGTCGAGTCAACAGAGCATTGTTCTGTTTTTTATTTACTTGGTTGTTTGTTCTTGTGTCTGTGTAGGTACACAAACATATGGGACCAGAGGTTGACATCTGGCACCTTCCTTACTCACTCTCTACCTTATCCGTTGAGACGGATTCTCTCACTGAGTCTGAAACTCGCCAGTTCAGCTGGACTGTCCGACCAGCAAGCTCCAGGGTCTCCCTGGCTCTGCATCCACAGCCCTGGGGTTACAGGTGCATGCTGCCATGCCTAGCCTTTTCCATGGGTGCCAGGCATCCAAATACAGAAGTCCTCAATGCTTGCACAGCCACACGTTGGCGGCTGATCCATCTCCCCTGCCCAGGACTGTTTTTTTTTTTAATGTTTACCTGATAGGTTCCTCGGATTAAATAAGGTCAGGTGTGGGATGTTCTGTGTTTATCTTTGGGAGCTGTCTAGTGTACAGTGGAAAATAAAAGAAAGTAAGTGTTGTGGGCAAAGAAATAGACTGGACGTTGCTTCCTAGCCTCATCTGAGAACATAGCACCCTCCTTGGTAATGCCTGCTAGCCTGAACACCTTAAGAAGGAGAGGTGCTGTGGTGGACCTTGAGTCTCTGAACACTGAAGCCACTCTGCCTGACAGAGGCCTTGGGTGTGTTAGGCTGTCAAGTAGAGGGAAGGCCATCTGTTCAAGGAGACAGGAGAAAAGCAGGGCCTTGGTGTGGCAGGAGCCCTTCTTTTAGACATCACCTGATTTCTCTGAATTGAGAAGGCTCAGCTCCTTAAGAATCCTATGTTTTGCCAAACCTGCAAAGATTACATTCAAGACACTCATTTTAAAATTTTATTACATTTATTTATTTACTTGTTATTTATGCCATGTGGCTCGTGGGGATGGAATTGAGGTCATCAGGCTTGGAGGCCGGTCCCCTCACCCACTGAGCCGTTTTACTGGCCCTTTTTATTTGTATCACTGTGTGTGACTGTGTGTGTGTGTGTGTGTGTGTGTGTGTGTGTGTGTGTGTGTGTGTGTGAATGCATGTGTGTTCATGCCACACGATGCTGGTGAAGGTCAGAGAATAGCTTTCAGAAGTGAGTTCTCTCCTTCAAGATGGTCTTTCTCTTTGGTTTTGCCATACTGGATATACCAGGCTAGGTAGTTCTCATGAGCTTCTGGGTGATTCTCATGTCTCCACCTCCCATCGCACTGTAGAGGTCTGAGACTACAAATGTGTGTCACCTGATGTCACCACAGATGGTTTGTCCACTTGGGTTCTAGGAACTCAACTCAGATTCTTAGTCATCCCAGCAACTGCTTTTCCCTGCTTAG